>NC_056737.1:97049149-97119149 GCF_019279795.1 Protopterus annectens
TATGTCTAGATGTCTACAGGACTGGACATTGAGTCGTGACACCAAGTCTGATGTTTACATGGGATACTTGTCCCATGAGGGATATCCAAAAACTGAACAGACCAATAAACTTCGATATTTTTGGATTTACGAAAATGTGATAGGGTTATACATGCAAGGGATACATAGTTTGCAATCCTGAGACTGCCTAGGGTGAGAATGCCTACTAGATATGAGTAGTGGTCACTATGTGCAGATATGGCTGCGCCAAGCTGGCAGCCCAAGTATGGCTGGATTTGGTGGACGTTCAGGAATTCAGGAATGGGGGGGTAGTGTGCTGTAGAGGGGATGATGGCTATTCAATTATGCATCCAGGTGTGTTGTGGTTGGATGGCTCAGTTCAGGCCAGATCATTATGTGGGTATGTGCCAGTGACGTTTCTGTACAGGTGTATCGCATATTTTAATATTCATATGTTTGTGGGATTGTGTTCTACAGTATGGCCTGTCAGGTTGTATTGCGGATGTGTATGTTTGTTCTTTGTGTTTCTTTCTGATTCACCTACTGCTCCCTCATACACCTCCATTTCACCTATTGTGCATCCAACACAGTCTCCCCTTGGCGAATTACTACATTACCCATCCCCCCCACACCCATATTCCACACACTCCATCCATCCCTTCTCTGGTTGACGGCCCATGGTACGGTCAAGGGAACACATTGCATACACTACATATCTCTGGTACCTGTATGGTTGTGAGGACTACCCTAGCATTTTTCACCTGCCACATGCTGTACATCACACACGTAGGTACACGCAAATACTTATCTTCCATGACGTGGTAGGTAGACCCGGGTAATACCCATTCATCTTTGGCCCATCCTGACAAGGATGCCTTGAAACGCAAATGGGCAGATTTTGGGCGAATGCTCTTATCATTGGTAGGGTTGCCACCTTTTCATATGGCCAGGATGGGATATATTTCGGGACACACATCAGATTTTACAGGCTAACACACTGTCAGTACAATGGATAGTACTTTTGTTTTATGCCTAAATGCAAGCTGCAAGCTTATTGTTGTAACAGTTTAGCTGCTTCTTCTGTTTCGTTTACTTGCTTATTCTGTTTCTTGTAACATGTAGGTATGTTACATATGGAAATAACTATTGTATGGGACTATTACATAAGATGTGAGACATAATTATGTCCTACGATCGCAGGATATTTTACATTTATAATGGTTTTGGTATGGACACAACTGCCCAGAGGGGGACTGTCCCTCACGATGTGGGACAGGTGGTAACCCTGACCATTGGCTAGACTTGGCTATTGGTGGTGCGCTAACACAATGCGTTTCGCTTCCACTTGGTATAACTATCAACACTACAATAGAATACAGGCATGGGGTTTTAAATGTCATTTGTTCGAAGGATGGGGACTCAATATTTAGCTACGTGCATTTGTGTTTGCTTCTTATTTTTGCGTTCGCAAAACTGTCTTGCATGCATTGCATACGTTTCAGTATCCATGGACATGGACAGGTGTGATTACTATTGGAGGCAGGCTGTACTATTCAGCATTTTAGGTTGCACGTAAACAGCCGGCATGTCCACGCCTCCATGCGGTGCTTCGACATGCCCCATGCACTCACGCACATTTCCTATGCACATGGATGTGGCGGCAGCGCACCTCCATTAATATGCATATGGCGCTATTGCGCCATCTCTACACCGCACGGTCGGCGCAAGTCTAACGCCGTTCTTGCGCCGAGCTTCATGAATCCCGGGGACTGTCTTTTTAGCTGCCTGCCTCTAATGTTAATTTGACCATATATCTCATTTCCTCTCTGTTTCACTGGCTTGTGCAATTAAGCACAAAATCATCATTTTGTGAAATCACTCCCCTTCAAATATTTAAAATTTATTGGCCATCCTACTGTATTACATAGTACCAGAATACAAAAGTGACCACCCTCTTTCAAACTATCTTGTTGTTTTAAAAATAGTGACTCTCCACTAAAACTTAACTTTTTAGACAGGTAAAACTTAAGTTACCTACTTTCACATCTAACTTATCTAGTGCACACTGCAGTGTTTAGGATAATCCATTTTTGCTCATCTTACCTTTAAGCATCCCTGTGACTAGCACTTGCTCTAATACCTGCTGGAAAGCACTAGGAAGCCTTAAAAATTATACAAGCACTCAAATCTCAATCTCCTTGTTAATAAGGAGAAATTAATTGTAGGAACTAAACAGCCTATAACTGCAAAGTACCTTGCTAAGGCAAGGGAAAACAGCTCCTGTACTTTACAAAAAAGCACCAAACCAGGCATGTCCCTGGGTCAGCTTCTGGTGATTTCTCCTGTCCACCTGGTGAATCTGGGCATACTGGGGCAATGCAGCAATTGCCTCATGTACACAGACAACCCTCTCCTCCTACCACCCAACACTACAACCTGTGAGAGATGCACTTACATAGCCAAACTGGAAGCAAAGCTCTCTCCACCCAAGATTGTGCTAGACAGTCAAGAGGAAAAGGTTAACATCCGCACTACACCTCAAGCAACACACAGCCCTTCTACACCCACACCACCAACACCCACACATAGCAGCATTAAATACACATATGTGGAGGCCCTTAACTGTAACTTGCCCAAGCAACAAGGGCCTCCAAAGCTGAAAAGCAAACAAACACCAATCACAACCAAAGTGTCACATAGCTCACAACACCAGTGCGCCACCCAGCAACAGCCCCCTAAGGCAAAACAACGTACCTAACACCTTAGCCATAGGTGACTCTACAGTCAGGCACAAATGTCCCACTCACCAGGCTGAACAGGGAGAAAATTTGCCTGTCGGGTGCCAGGATCCACCACATAATGCATGCACTCAAGTCACTCCACAAGTACAAATATGACTCTGTCATTGTCCATGTTGGAGTGAATGACTTGAGACGTACCAACCTGGACAACATGCAAAGAGACATGGAAGAGCTCTCGGATTATGTGGCCCAGGCAGGTATGACCCTAGCCCTGAGTAGCATCCTGCCTTCGCCAAGAATGATACCGCAATACAAGGACAAAATTATTGACTTCAACAATTGGCTAAGCTTCTGGTGTCATTCAAAGGGGATCCAGTATCTGTCTGCCTGGGACGACATGATAGACAGACCACGATATATTTCCAGAGATGGTCTGCATCTGTTGCCCCTGGGATTCAGGTTATTGGCTAAGGCTCTTGCCACCCCTATAGTGCCTTTTTTAGGCAAAGTTCAAAGGACAAAATCACCACTGTAACCGGTGCAAGCATGCAAATTCTGAAGGCAATGCTACTCAATTCTAGAAGTCTAAACCTCAAAATGCATGCTCTCGAGGCACTCCTAATATGGAGAACATTGGCATTTGTGCTGTAACTGAGACCTGGTTCAAGGCTCCAAGATAGCACCCCTGCAAAACCAGGCTACAACTCTTACCTCACTTTTCGGCCACCAAACCAGGACTGTAACACTAAAGGTGGAGGAGTGTCCATATTCACCAAGGATATTCACACCACCAAGCTAGTTGCCCAACACAATGCGTCTGAAATTCTTCAGGTGCAACTTACACTAGGTAAGACTGCAATCCAAATTGTAGCTTGCTACAGATCCCCCACCATGCCCCAAGATTCACACTACACCTTTCTAAACATACTGGAAAATATTAAGATACAACCAAACACCCTAATACTGGATGATTTCAACTACCCTGTCATTAACTGGGAAAACTAATCGTGTACCAACACCTTTGCCCAACGGTTCTTGGAATTCATAAATTCCAATGCCCTGGATCAACTAATCCATAGTCCCACCAGGGGTTCCAATATCCTAAACCTGGTCATTACCAACATGGGAAATCAATGCTCCACACCTATGGTCACCCCCTCGTTGGTCAGGTCTGACCATAAGCTAATCACCCACACATATGGTCACCCCCTCGTTGGTCAGGTCTGATCATAAGCTAATCACCCTTAACATCCACATCCCACCCCCCCCCCCCAATAAGGAAACCTCCATAAAAAATTTCTCCAAAGCCAACTTCATGCTACTCAAGTCAGAAGTGACAAACTTCATGACACCCATGCAGATGGCAACTGAAAGTTCGACTGCTGAATCCTACACTAAGGCACTGTATGAGCACATCCACTCATGCATGAATCGTGCCATCCCAAATAGAACTAAGATACTCTCCTCCAAAAAAGGAAGCAAATCTGGTGGTCCCTTGCCATAAACAAACTTTACAACAAAAGGAAGAAACTGTTGCAGAAAAGAGGAAAATCCCAGGATGCAAAGAACTCCCTTACCAGCCTCAGTAAAAAGCTGAGATCCCTCATAAAATCCTCCAAAGCTAGTTATGAAAATAAAATTGCCAAAGATCCCAAAGACAACCACAAGGCATTCTATAACTATGTCAAGAATCTAAATGGCAATGCAAAGATCTGGTCTAAGCTACAACAGAATGGCATTAACTATACTGATCCCAAGGATACTGCAAATATCCTGGCAGATCAATTCAGTGCCAATGTCACCCCCGTCTCACCCCCTAAACGGCCCATCTCAATACTGGGAAGATTGCCAAATTGCAGTAATAACGGCCACACAGATAAAAAAAACGCACTCTCCAAAGCTAAGAATACAGCATCCATGGGATCAGATGACATCCCGGGCTGTGTACTACATATTTATTATTTATTTATTGCATTTCTTTACTGGGAAAGTCCACTGCGTCTAGGTGAGCCCATTTTCAGTGGAGGCCCGGGGAGAAAAGCTCCACATAAAAGTCACATTACAGAAATACAACTATCAAAAATACAAATAACAAAAATGTAGCACTATTTCCAGTCTTTTAGCAATCCCATTGCAATTTTATGGTAGTCCATCAATGATATTAACATGAACTTTTGGTCCTATAGATGCCATAGACATTACTGGTTGGGAGGGAGAAAAAACAGTAACATCATATACAATTAGTTACATGCATTTCAATCTGTGTAGGCAGTGTAGTAACAGTCATAGGTATGGCTGCAGACCTGCTAAGAGTGCATACCTGTAGCCCCAGAGAGTGGGAGTAGTGAGAAGAGAAGAAGAGTTGTTTTTGGCATGGGCTTAACCAGCAGGTAGAGAGGTGTTGTCTGAGGGATTTTTTAAAGAGAGCAGGGTATGAGATGGAGGTTATTCCAAAGTTTGGAGGCAGTTAAGGTGTAAAGCATTTGGCCAGCTGGAAGTTGAGGTTTATTGACTAAACAGAACTACAAAATGAACTGGCACCTCACCTAAGTGTCATGTTTAATCATAGCCTCACCTCAGGCTTCGTGCCCAGTGAATGGTGCACAGCTACAGTTATCCTACTCCATAAGGGGGGATCCACCTTGGATCCCGGGAACTACCACCCCATCAGTCTGACAAGCCTTATCTGCAAGGCCATGGAATGTACTATCATGGAACTTATAAACAAAGACATTGGCAACCTTCAAACACTGGACCCCACCCAGTTTGGGTTCTGGAAGGGCCGTTCTTGTCTCCTGAACCTGACTGACTTCTTTGAATCAGTCTCCAGAGCCAGGGATGAGGGTTAGGCGGTCCCACACAGCCGATCTGGACCTCGCCAAGGCCTTTGACACCATCCCTCACTCTGGAATCATAGACAGACTTACTAAGCTGAGCATTAATCCCTACGTCACTCGATGGGTTGCCAACTGGCTTACTGACAGAACCCACACTGTAAAAGTAGCCAACTCCAAATCCAGCTCCAGGCAAGTGACAAGTGGAGTACCTCAGGGTTCAGTCCTGGGACTGCTCTTGTTTGGCATCTACTTCTCTGAAGTACAGGCCAACACTAAGGGACTCTGGCTAACAAAATTCACAGATGACTGCAAACTGAGCCATTATCGAATCCCCAAATTATGTGGCTACTCTACAAAAGGGCCTTACAGAAACAGATGCTTGGTGCCAGAGCCATGGGCTCAAGCTCAATGCCAAGAAATGTATAGTTATCCCCTTTGGGAAAAACATGTGCCCGTGAATTACCACATAGGTGGCAGTACACTAAACACCGAAAGTGTGATAAGAGACTTAGGGACACAGGTGGACAATGGTCTCACCTTCGATAACCACATCGCCACAACAGTTAGGAAATCCTTCTATGTGGCACACCTCATCACTAAGGGCTTTTCATCCAGAAAAAAGGTCATTGTCCCACTGTACTCATCCCTCATTAGACCGACTATAGAATACAACGCCCTGTTTGGTATGTACCTCTCAAGACATCTGCAACTGGAAAGGCCACAGAAATACCTCACTAAAAGAATCACAGGCCTAAAGCAGATGCCCTATGCTGACCGCCTTAAACTCCAGCTATACTGTCACATACTCAGAGGCGATCTCTGCTTAACATACAAGGCCATGTCAAACCCAGAGCTGTTGGAAAGACATGCTACACTTAAAGAAATCCCAATCCCTCAGAGCCACACGCTCCAGGGAGCTAAACCTTGTCATCACAATAAACAAAACATGCTGGAGGGATAGGTTCCTGACCCAAAGACTCCCCAGACACTGGAATAGACTGCTCATACATGTCAAGCAGAGTGCCTCTTTGGCCCTCTTCAAAAGGAACCTTGACGATTGGATGGGAGAAAGGAAATTCACCCTGGGGATCACATCAGTTGCCCTGCTAGACAGGGGTCCAGGGAAGTAAATACTGTGGGAAGAAATAGCCAGGGAATTGTTATGGCTAGGCTTGTATAGGCCCTAGGGCCGATAGCCAAGTACCAACCTGTGAACCTATGTCTAGAACTAGAAGTTTTTTGTATGTCTTTAAATGCAGAGGAATGTAAATTTTAAGACTTCCACCATTTGCCAAAAGAACTGAGGTCTATGTATTTTCACAGAGAGATGCGAAATGCTACCAGCTGCAGTGGGGGTTTTCACCTGGGATAGTCAGATGACAAGAAGTGATGTCAAGCTGCAAGTATCCCAGCAGCAATATTTGAGATATTAAGCTCTCAGAGAGAGACTGAGCATACTGTATTTTGTTTATGACCTGACAAGAAGACCCATTTACTACACACTTGCCTTGCTCTTTAAGTTAAACTGGGGTACAGTAATTTCTTTTAGATATAGTCAGGAATATAGGTAAGCATAATTTAGATATTGTTTTTGTTTATTTGAGACTGTCCTGCAATGTTTTAAATATTTCCTGTGATTTTGAACACTAATGCAACTGTGATTTTATACTGGCTATTTTTTGTTCTTTTATTATGTATAATTTCATTGTGGCTGATATTTGTGAGACATATTTAAGTTATGAAAGTACTTGTTTATGTATTTGGTGACACTGTGGGCCACTCCTAATAGCCTTGCTCTTGGGCAAACTACCATTTAGATTAATAACATTACACAGTTATGTAGGACGCTTTGTTAAGTGCCTTAAAGTAGCTGATAAGGACGCGTCTGATGGCAGTAAAAACTACCTTACAGTCTGGGCAGAAGAGGACATAGCTAGTAAACCTGTGCCAGCCTTTCCCAGGTGTGTGTATAAATTAAATCTCAACATGTGCGCGTGTGTGTGTCTCAGCTACTTGGGCAGGGACACGAAGCACTGGTTGAATAGAGAGTGTGCTGGAGGTCTTCGCTTGGCCACTCAGCTGGGTTCACAACTCCATAGTTGTGCCAGTGGGGAGTATTATTGCTGTCCGGGAGAAACCAGTCCCATACTGACTTTGGTCTCTGTGTGCTCTTAAGGGAAATTGCACTTGAAGCAGAGAGAGAGAGAGAGAGCTACACCTGGAAATACTGTGTGTGTACTTCTCATCCTCTCAATGTATGTCCCCCACTGGTGCTAGTGGTGAGGATTGAGGCTACTTGATTACTGGGCCACTGGTGGGACGTCACATTGCCATTCCTCCTTTTTTGGAATTTCACAGGGACAAGGTGTCCCTTCGAATTAATCCTTCTTTTATACCCATGGTAGTAAATGAGGTGTCCTTGAATCAGACAGTACAACCCCCCTCCATTTGTCCTTCTCCTCAGTCTGCTACTGAGAGGGTCCTGCATACCTTGGATATGCACAGACAGCTCCGGCATTATTTGGATTACACTAAGGCCATTTGTAAGTCTGATCAGCTTTTTGTTTCCCTTCATCTCAGGACATTGGGTTTGGATGTTTCTAAGCAAACCGTCACCTCCTGCATATCTAAGGGCATTTCCTTTTGTTATACTTTGCATGGCAAATCTCTTGTCTACTTCTCCTAGAATGAATTCCACTATGGCTGTTGCCTCTTCTGGTGCCTTCTTCATGGGGTTGGACACCAATTCCATCCTTGAAGCTGCTACTTGGTCTTCAGTTCATACCTTAACTAAGCATTATAAGCTGGATATGGTTTCTAGGGCCAGAGCAAATTTTGGTGAAACCATTTTATATGGGTTTGTTTACGGCTTTTCTCAGCCTTTCACCTCCCATTCTGTTTCTTGAGCTTTTTTTACTCTCATTTCTGTCTAGAATACTGCAACAGCAATACAGAAGGACATAATACAGTTGTGTAAAATCTTACCATAACAGTAGACATTCTTTTCTTCAATGCTGCAGTTATTTGTTCCCTCTAGAATACTGCAACAGTAATACAGAAGGACATAGTACAGTTGTGTAAAATCTTACCATAACAGTAGACATTCTTTTCTTCAATGCTGCAGTTATTTGTTCCCTGCTTCCAATGTCATCTTGTCTGTTCTATTTTTTTGTTTGCTTTAGATTCCCTTCTGGCTGAGGGTTTCTCCTTTTTGTATTTTCCTTTTGGATGTGCATAGACTCCTTTATCCTATGGAGACTGTTCTCTTCTGGGGCAATTCAGTTTTGGGTATTTGCATCCATGTGTCCCTTTTATGCCCTATGTTCTGTGCTGGAAGCATAAGTGTGACTGACGCATGGTGCATACAAGATCATTAGGCCTTTGTATACTGGCCAAGAGTTGGGATGCCCTGGGTGGGAGATGCACTCTATTCAGAATACTGCAACAGTAAAGAGAAGGACATCTACTGTTAAGGTAAGACTTTACACAATTTAACTAATTTACTATGTAAAGTGCTCTCCATCTACAAGATCTAAGCAGATATCCTGAAAGATAAATTCTGTACTCATAATAGTGCTTCACTGTTGCACTTTAGTAGAACTATTGAGATAACTACTGGCTCAAACATATGCAAGGACCACATGAAGCACAAACTTGTTAGTGCCTCATTTGTATGCCTTTGTTCCTGGAACAATCATGTTAGTGCTTCCCTTAACAATCCACTCAACACTGTTGCACAAGAATCAACAGATATGCAAACACTCACACATACACCCCTCTCAATATTGTCACAGTCATGCCACTACAGACATACACACCAACACCGTCATGCCACTACAGACACACACACGAATACTGTCACAATCATGTCCTACATACACACACAGACATCAACAAGGGCAGTCACAATCATACAGACTCACATACACCGACACACACAGCCCATCACAATAATACTAACACACACACACACACACACACAAGGAGTCACAGTCATACTCATATGCACATAGACAGACAGTCACAATCATACTCACACACAATGGGTATTCACAATTTTATTTATATATATATATATATATATATATATATATATATATATATATATATATACACACACACACACACACATATATATGTTGTTTCTTTCGGCTTTTCCCGGTTAGGGGTCACCACAGTGGAACTCCAGTCCGCTAATAATTGGCAGTTGATTTTTACGTGCCGAGTTACCAGCCCTGGCGCACAACCTTCAACGAAGGTACGCCCATTCACGCATGTCTCCACGCAGAAGACGCTCTAGCTGAGAATCGAACCGGACAGCGTCTTACTGTGAGGTGACAATGCTACCGCAGCACCACCACATATATACATACACACATATGTATACATACATATATACACACACACACGTACACATTATTAAACAAACACAGTCACAATTATTACACACACAAACAGCCTCTCAGTACTTGCCTGCTCCAGTGCTAACTGTTCCAGTGCTGCCACAGACATTGATGGGCATACACAGGAAAATAGCATACTCAGTCCCCACTGCTCTGCTCTGCTCTGAAATACAGCAGTAGAGCTTCTCTTTGAATTGATCTACCACTTTATTTTGATCCCAGCGTAAGGCTCCAAACAGGGTATGTGGCTAATTTGTGTGCCCACATGCCACAGTATTTGAATGCTTTATTTAGCAGGTCACTAAAGTACATCTTATTAAAGGCATCATATCAATCTGTTTGTGTCTTTTGGCTTTTCCCGGTTAGGGGTCGCCACAGCGGAACTCTGGTCCACTAATGATTGGTAGTTGATTTTTACGTGCCGAGTTACCAGCCCTGACATACAACTTCAATGAAGGTATGCCCATTCACGCATGTCTCCATGCAGAAGACGCTCTAGCTGAGAATCGAACCGGACAGCATCTTACTGTGAGGCGACAACGCTACCGCAGCACCACCACCACCGCGGGCTTAAAGTCATCATATCAATATAATGCTAAAATAGGACATGAATCATTCCGGTTAGAAACCGGACTGTGCAGTGCATTATGCGTTTCTGAAAAACCCCACCCACCCCTGCAGTTGACAGCTTGTCTGTCTAGGAAGAAAGAAGCTCACATAGATGCACTTAACATCAAAACAGTAACATACACATTAATTTTAGCAGTGTGCATTGTGGGGTCAGTCTTTCACGATGCCATGGAAGAAGTTTTCAGCTCCCACAAAAATGTTAGAAAGCCATCCTAATCAACAAAACAAAATGCAAAAAAAATACACTTTAAAGTGCTTAATATGGTAATCAGGTTACAACCAGCTTCAAGAAACTGTTATAAATACTTCAGAAAGAGAGCAATATTTTTAAAACAACAAATAACATTGTTAATTTTTTAAGTTGCACAAGACCCTCTTAGGGTCAAACCAGCTTTATTTTAATTCGCTCCCTCTTTGCAACTGCGAAATATTACACCTCTACTGGCCTACACATTCTTACATTTCCAAGTATTTTCTGAAAATCAAGTTAAAACCAAAAAAAACAAGCAAATATGCACATCTTATGAGCAGTAAGTTAATGCTATTCATAAAGAACAAACAGCATTGTTTTTCAGTAACTATTCTTTACAACTACAGAAGTCAGTGAATTCAAAGTTTTCACATCAATACATTAGTTCAATGTAGAATCCGGACTTCGATTTTTATCAAGATTTACAACTTTCCCAGTCTGAAAACTATACAGCCTAGACGTACAGTATGAGCTCACTTTTGTTCATCAAGACTATTCTTTTTTATATGACAGACAGTTCTATCTACATGCTTGTTTTTTCTAAGATATTTAGTGAAATATGAAAAATGATTGTGCATAATTAATATTGTGAACAACACTCGTCATCTCTCATTCTGTACAAGCATCAATGACAGTTTTCCAAACATCATCTAAGGTTTCAACTGTTACATTGCAAATGTCTGTAAACTACTTGGATTTCTCAAGTACTGATGAAGATAGGGAAATACTGCATATTTTCATAGTCCTAAAAAAAAAAAAAACAGTAATAAATGCAGTGTACCACAACAGACGCACACAGCCTTAGCATATTTTTCCGTTTCTTATCATTGTGACCTCACACTATGCTCCCCAATACCATATACGTATTTATTTGGTTGCTAACTAGGTTGATGGGCTGGGGCAAGATGCTTTTAAGCCACTACCTGGGCCATAAAGTAAGACAAACCTGCAGTGTAAC
This sequence comes from Protopterus annectens, assembly GCF_019279795.1. NCBI lineage: Eukaryota > Metazoa > Chordata > Ceratodontiformes > Protopteridae > Protopterus > Protopterus annectens. The sequence continues at coordinate 97,060,969 of NC_056737.1, forward strand.
AGACTTAGTTTTTCAAACAATGACAACCACAAATACATTAGTAAGAACAGTATATAATAAACAGTCATTAAAAAGCACTACTAAAGGTACTGACATAAGAAGAGTACAAGAAACTTTGAGGGCTGTAGGAGCAGAAGTGACAGAAAAGAAATCAAAACAGTTAACAGTACAAAGACCGATGGAAAAGTCTAGGGTGAAATTTATTTATTTTACATTTGTTTTACTGGGAAAGTCGAACTGGACACAGGTCCTCTGTCAGCGGAGGCCCGGGGAGAAAAGCTCCAGAGTAAACATTAACATCTAGAGTACACATATAGAATACAATGTACAGAAATGTAAAAACATGAATTATGTACATGTGTAGTAGAAGTATATACCAAGATTACTAGATGTTACGTAAATAAGACTATAGTACAGTTAAAAGGTTGCTCTGAGACAGGCAGATTAATAGATTATTAATACACGTATAAATCCCATAATAGATGTGAGGAGAGAGGAGGAGTGGAGGTGTTGGTATAGCATGGTGATGCAGAGGGAGAGACAGAATATACAATGTAAAAGTCAGGTAAAGGAAAAGAGAAAGCCATAAACACCATATATACAAACATAGACTGAATTAGTGTTCATAGGTAGGATAATTAACCTGTGTTAAAACATCTGTATTTAAATTCTTGCAGCAAATGGGCTTTTAACATTTTAAGTGTGTGAGAAATTATTTTAGAAGAAATTTCTTTGGTAGACTGTTCCATGCAGCTGGGGTGAAGCTGTAGAAAACCGGTTCACAGGATGACATAAAGATAGCAGGCCTGGGAGTTGCAATGAGTTGTTTCTAAGGCTGTAGGAGTATTCAAGTACCATTAAATTTATTGGCAAGAGGGGCGCAAAAGCTTTCATTAAACAGTTTAAAGGTAAGGGTATTTAAGAAGTAGGTGTAGATCCGGCTGAAATAGAGAGTTGCTTAGCTTGTGTAATGGTAGCACAGTGGTATTCTGTAGGGCCGGCCAGAATAATGAACTGCAGAATTTTATTTTGTGCAGTCTGCAGTGTTATGTCCAGGTTTTGATAAGAAGGCCACTGCAGTGCTGAGTATTTTCGAATTGATACAGTGGAAGTGGTGACTGAATGTCTAGGTAAGTGACTGCAGATGATCCTATGATTTTAAATTATAAAGAAGGATAGTTCAGAAGTTTGTGCAGATGAGCTGAAGGATGGACATCTTCTAATGAAGGGAATGCTGTCTTGGTGCGACAGGAAGTATTATTTTGGACAGCACAGATCAAATCTGAACCTACAGTTTTTTTTACAGGTTAAAGTTTTTATTGATGCCCAAAATTGTTTGGGATTTCCTATGAGTAATTTGCATATTACTACAGTAAATTTATTTTGGTACTTGCTGCACTGAGTTGCACTTTGCACCTTGTACGTATATGTATATTTACTTTTTTATCTTGTTCTTAATAGTTGCATGTATGTAGTTTGTCTTGTTCTTCATAGTTGTTTGTATGTCATTTATGTAACTCATACTTGGAGAGTCACTGAAACCGAAGTCAAATTTCTTGTATGTGTGCATACTTGGCCAATAAATGTGATTCTGATTCTAATAAACTTTAGAATCATTAGATGGCATCCTAGCAGAACATTTAAGATTAAGGTTAGTCTGAGATTTTACTGGATTATGGGAATTTTTTCCAGGCAACACTGGCTTTGTTTCATTTTCTGAATATGGACCTTAAATCACTGGAGATCCAAAACACGTTGGTGCTTACCAGTTTGCTGCTAAAATACAAGTAAGGTGAGAGGAGTTATACAATTCTAACCACTCGGTACAATAAAATTCTTGTAGTAGTAGGCATTCAAAGTTATTGGGGGGGGGGTACCAAGCAATGAGTCTAGGTGACTGGGGGAATTGTTTTGATAGATCATGATGAGAGTAGAGGACAGTGGTCACTGACATCGTCAAGTAATACGGAAACTGAAACTTTTCAGGAATATTAATTATAATTACGTCAAAGAGAAGAGGATTTGGTTAAAGAAAAGGGATGCATTACTGCTCATTCAGTTATTGAAAATATAACAAAATTCATAATAAAGGTGACAAACAAAGCTTAATACCTCCACTGCAGTGCATCTAGGACAGTCAATGTCATTATGTTTGTCACACCGCATCTTTTCACATGTTTCCTGTTATTAAGTTATTCGATTACAGATGACAACTCTAAACATCATGACGCCATAAAAAAACAGGGTGTTGACTGGAAATACGCAAAAAGGTAGCATACATATCAATGAGTTAAATCGGTTACTACTGTTCTTTTAGAAAATGGACTTACAAACATCGGGTCAGCCAAAATTCCAAACAATACCTTAATACATAGGTAAGGCAACAAAAGCACCCATTTACAGTGTTACGGTCATGTGCACAAAAAGGGAGCTTCTCTACAGAGTAAAAACAATGTTTACTAACACTGCACAGACAGCACACAGTACAGTACCACTAATGTCTAAAAAGACAAACTCCAGAAGGGTGATCTTTAAAACCGCCTAGTGTGAAAAACGTATACTTCGACTTCAGAACGCTGCTACACAGGATGCTCAACAGTCAAAGCAGGGTATTACAGGCATTCAGAAAAGCACTGGAATCTTAGTACAGTTTGCATTTCAGACCATCTTAAGATGGGTTTAATTCTGAGTACTTAACAGCACACACATGCAGAAAACATTTGACATAAAGGATAAAATACAGATGGAATTTTCTTCTGCCTGCATACATATATACTGCATTATGTTTTAATAAGTTGTTATACAGCAATTTCAATCCTGCTTTTGTCTATGCTTCTTTTCACTGTACATGCTCATCTCTGTTTCCACCTGTATTCTTTCTATGTGCTACATGTACATACTTTCATGTATGTTTTCCATGGGCTGTGGCTGAAATAATTCCACTTAGATCAGGCCACTAGTCCAATTAACAAACTTAAAATATAAACAAAATACTATGAAGAACTCTACCATGCATTGTGCTTTACAGACACAAGCTACTATAAAAAAAACTTCGGCATGCGTGCTTGCTTTATAGATCTTCCTTTTTTACAATTATTACTATCAGTTTATACATAAAAAAAACATTCAAAACGCCCATAGCACAGTATGTTAGCAATATTACAGAAAACAATTCATGGCAATCATGTTCTTAGTTTCTTTAATGCTATCAAAATACCATTCATTGCTATTTTAGAACAGAAAACAAGACAGGTGCTGTATAAGACTGCCGAATGTCTATATTTACATTTCTATTCCAGCATACAGTTTACACTATGGCAAAAATCTTCAACACTTGAAATAGTATTTTAGTTAGTCAGTTAACATTTGTTTACCAGGAAAGCCCAACTAGGCCAAAATGTGCCTATTTTCAGGAGAGGCTCAGGATGAAATGCTCCACAATCACAAGCTTTCAAAAACAAATTACGGACATTTAAAAATCACAATTTCATGCAACACTGCAAAACATAGAAGCGAAAAAATGTTGTAATGATAAAAACAAAGAATACATAGTAAAGTGCAATGGAAACAATAACTTGACTTGGAGAAAATATGTAAGGAAAAACTCATTAGTCATGTGATGATGGGAGGTACTGCCAGCTATGTCAGAAGAAGGAGGGCAGTGGATGTGTAACATATGTCAGCATAGCTAGCTGGAATTTTGTACAGAATTATGTCATTTGTATATCAAACCGATTTGTACAGATGCTTGTGCTGAAAATATATCTGTAAAGTTGCTTGAGTTAAAAATGTACCAACAGTGGGTCCTGACTGTATTGTAAAGTTGCTTGTGTTAAAAATGTACCAACAGTGGGTCCTGACTGTATTGTAACCGAATTATGTGTAACGTTTAACACAGGATACTGGAAGAGACACAAGAGGTTAACCCTCTCTTTCGAGTCCCAACTAACTTTGAAAAATAGCTGAAATTAATTTAGGCCATTAATACTGTATCTTACTGTTCTGGTTGCAGCCAGATACAAAATGGCTGGGAAACCAAGTATTAGGAAGGCTACTTATCTCTAACAGGGTGCTAAATTGCTACTCTGGAAGGGTAGAGGTTTGAAATTGTTTAGGACTTCCAGGAGCTGCAGCAGATCTGCGCAAAGCTATCTGTGTGTATGGTAACACATAGGTGCTAAAATCCTGGCAACTTCTGGGAAACAGAGCCAGATATGATGTCATTCTGTAAGCTATCCCAGAAATAATATTTAGATATTATACTGAGAAGTCTCTCAGTCAAACTGAGCAGTCTGTTTGTTGGAACCTGACACAGAAGGATCCCTCACTTACTTCATCTTGCCTTGCTCCAGTAACTGAATAAGGGAATAGCAACTCTTTAGATTAGTCAGGAAAATACAGTAAGATTAGTTAATTACGTGTTTTTCTATATCTGTGTTACTCTATGTTTTAATATTTCCTGTGGTTGAAACTCTGGTGTTTATTGTAAACAGATATTTAGTATTTGCAGGTCTTCTATTATTTATTATTAAATATATTTAAACCTTTTAATTGTGGCTCGTCCTTCTAGGAAATATTTAATCTTCGAGAGTACTTATATTCATTTGGAGATGCTGTGGCCACTCCTGATAGTCTTACTGCTTGATCAACATTACCACTGGTTGTTGGTATTAACTTCACTCAATATAATTGGATACTCTTAATAGCCTTATAGCAATTGAGTGGTGGCAGTGAATTTACCTTATAGTCTGGGAAAGTTGGTAGAGGGGGTAATCTGTGCCAGCCTTTCCCAGGTGTGTGTGTGTGAAAATTAAATCTCAAAGATCGTGTGTGTCAGCTATTTGGAACATGGACATGAAGCACTGGTTTCACAGAGAGACTGTTGGAGGACTTGGCCTGGACACGCAACCTGGGGAGAGACAGAAAGAAAAACCCAGACCCCGGGCTGGCTGTGTTCTTCGTTTGCTCTCAAGGGAAATTGTGCTTGATGCAGAGAGGTCTGCAACTGGAAATACAGAGTGCATACATTTGTACTCTAGGTGAACGTCCCTTTCCAGTGTCAATGGTGAGGTTCCAACTCCTTGATTACTGACGCAGACTGGGGACGTCACAAGTCATATTATTGGATACATAGATCAGTATGCAATAAATAAGACCCAAGACAATTCTAATACACTACTTAAAAGAAATATTGGAGATTGTATGATTAGAGACAGTGAGGGGAAACTGGCTAGAAACTCTTAGTATGAGAGAGGGTGTCCACATTAGGGTTATAGAAGAAAGTAAGAATGGAGAGAAACGGAGATATGAAGAGTTCAGGGTAGGGTGTTTTTGGGTAGTTTAAGTGATCAGGGAAGAAAAGAAGTTCAAATATATATATATGACTGTTTTCATGTAGTCTGCATTTTCTGATCAAGTCCTACTTTGTGATTATTTGAATACACATACCACACACCTCTGCATGTCAAAGAATTAACAATGACTGTTCTGGCCAAATTTCCCTGAAAAAGAGGCTACTACTAGCCTAGTGGGACTAACCCGGTCAACAAAGGATAGACAGATCAATAGATAAATAAATATTTAATTTAGTTATTAATTCTGAATTGGAAATAATGCAAAGTAAAACACTAGATAACAGGACTTTTCTGGCATCTGTGAACGCTAAAATGCTGTATGTTTTTCTTTCCCCAGTGCAGGCAATCCATCTGAAAAGATAAAGAAAGAAATATTTTGACATATAAAAGAATTCCAGCTGTAATATAAACACTTTTTTCTTTTCAAAACAAAAAAAAAACTGATAATGGCACTAATTCTACAACAGAAATAAGAAAGATTGCCCAAAAAAGTGTTTATATTACAGCTGGAATTCTTTTATATGTCAAAAGATTTCTTAATTTATCCTTTCAGATGGACTGCCTGCACTGAAAAAAAAAAACTGACAGCATTTTAGCCTTCACAAATGTGAAAAGCATAACTCAAAACAAATGTATTCTTAAAGGACAACCTACTCAATTCTGTCATAATAAAGTTCCTTGATGTTCTGGGATCCCAAGCCAGACTTCATAATGTCAAAATAGAAACAAAAATGTAAACAGCTTAAGCAAAACATACAAGATTGTTTATTACATTTTGAAAATGAGTTAATCAACTGTGTTGATGGAGTAAAAAATACCAATAGTATCACTAGTAGAAATAACCAGAGACCGATGGGGTAAAAAATACCAAGAGTATCACTAGTAGAAATAACCAGAAGCCATGGCTCACCCCTGGAACACAGCTTATAGGGCTAAGGACAAAGCAGCTCTAAGTGTAGCAAGAGGTAATCTGAGGAGGGGTATAAATGAGGCAAAGAGGGAGTACAGCAGAAAGGTGCAGAGCCACTCTGAAGACATGAAGAATGCAAGGAAACTAAGGCAGGGCATACAGGAGATCATGGACTACAAAATTAGGTCAGCACAATGTGAGGACAGCATAGAATTCCTGAACAGTTAGAACATCTTCTTTGGTAGAGATGAGGAAAGAATCAGGTTGGCACTAAAGCTACCCACTAATGAGAATGATGCAGTACTCTGCCTCAGCACAGAAGAGGTAAGAAGAGAGCTAAAGACAGTGAACCTCAGGAAGGCTGCTGGTCCAGACAACATACTTTGCAAGGTGTTAAAAGGCTGTAATAATTAACTATGCATAGTACTCAAGGAAATAGTTAACACCTCTCTTACCATGGCTAAAGTACCCTCATGCTATAAGGAAATGAACATGATTCCACTACCTAAGAAAACCACTCCCTCCAGCCCCTAATGACTACAGACCATTTGCTCTGACATCCACTGTTATGAAACATTTTCAGCAGCTGATCAAAATGCACCTTTTTTCATACTTACCTCTTGATTTTGACCCTTAATAGTTAGTACAGAGCTAACTGATCCACCGCTGATGCCATATCATTACCACTATACATCGCCCTTGAGTATTTAGAGGCTAAAGACAACTATGTGAGGATACTGTTCATAGACTTCAGCTCTGCATTTAATATGGTGGTAGCAATGTAGTGGACACATTAGGAATCAGTAAACATCTCTGTAACTAGATACTGGACTTCCTGACTGAGAGACTACACAGGGTGTGTTTGGGTAAGAACACATCAAAGTGCATCACGATTAATACCTGGGTTCCACAGCACACTGTTATTTACCATGCTGACCCACGACTGCTATGCTAAGCACAAGTCCAACCATATCATCAAGTTTGCTGATGACACCACAGTCGTGGGTCTCATCAAAAAGGAGGATGAACGGGCGTACAGACAGGAGGTGGCATCTCTGATCAACTGGTGCAAGGGGAACAACCTTGACCTGAATGTAAGCAAGACCAAAGAGATTACCATTGACTTCAGGAAAAGGAAGGGTTAAGAGAACGAAATTCCTTAGTGTACACATACCAGAGGATCTCTCATGCTCTGGAAATACCAGCCAATAGGTCAAGAAAGTGCATCAATGCCTCTACTTTTTAAGAAGGCTGAAAAAAGCTAAGCTTCCCTCCTCTCCATCTCCTACAGAAGAGCAAGAGAGAGCATCCTTACCTGCAACTTCACAGTGTGGTTTGGAATCTGCAGTTACAAAAAGAAAGTGCTACAAAGAGTGCTCAAGGTTGCAGACGCTCCAGTCTTCCATCGATACAACAACTTTATTCTACAAGGAGCATTCGAAAAGCCACCAAAATACAGGACACCACGCATCCTGCACATGGACTGTTTAAGCATCTGGCATGAGATAGCGCAGCACCCACTACAGGACTACAAGATTCATTGCAGTTTAATGACTTCTGAACTCAGGCACTAATTACCCTACCGTGATTAGACTTCTGAACTCGGGCACAAGTCCCAGGGGTATGCACACAGAAGTCAATTTTTATTTATTTGTGCAATATTTACTTTTATCCATAGTCAGTATTACTTAACCCGCTCAAGTGCAATATTAGACAGATAACTTTAGGCATTCAGTATGTAATGTGTGTTGTATTACTTTAAAATAGGGTAGTTAACTCAGGGATGGGTATTCTTTTTGTATATCAGTGTTGGTAAATGGCTCTGCTCTGTGTACGGGGAGTAATACTGTATTTGTTAATTATGTTTATTCCTCTACTTGTATGTGTCATTTCACTTTCCTTTGTAATCTCAGGAATTTAGCCAATGCACAAAATTTTGTTTAGGCTACACATGTCTAGTTCTAAATGACAATAAAGTTTAAGTTTCTAGACTTAACCAGGTCCTCTGTATGTGAAATGCCTACCCTGCCAACTACTGTTAAGGTACATAGCAAGCTTTTTTTTTTTTTTTATTACTACTGCAAATGATGCTACACTTCCACTTCTAAATCCAATAGTATGGTAACACAGGAAAAAAAAGTCACTACAGATAAAACATTAACCAGAGAATTGCTTATGGAATTCTTGTAACCCAGTAGTGTTACTCTCAGCTGACTAACTTGTCCTTAAACACTTCCTGACCCTGCAGTTAGTGTCTCTGTAAATGCTAGGACACATCAGCTTACCGAACATGCATGTACTAGACCAAAAGTACTTACAGGAAAGTTATCTACATCAGATTCTCATAGGCCACTGGGGCCACTGCTGCTCACGACGATTAACATCCTACTACATATCAAGACAAAAGTGCAGATACTTAAAGTAGATAAATAGATGCCTCCAAGATCATAAATACCTACTTTATTCAAGGTTAGTGTTCGTAGCTACAAGACTATTGTCAGCATGAATGGAAAGAGTTTGCTCATTGTCCGAGTATTGCGCTGTATATCCATACCTCTCAACTGTCCAAATTTTTGCCTCATATTTTTGGTATATTTCTCATAAAATTTTCTGGAAACCACTGGCATTGTTTTCAGACTTCATATCCTTCTGAAAATTCATACTAATCTAAAAAAACATTATTCTATCAACTTCCTGTTTGTAAGAACAATATTTAAAAAAAAGTGTCATATTTTGGGCCCTTTGTCGCCCCATAATTTGTGGCTTTGCCCAGATTTTTTGCTTACAAGTGTTTGAGAGGTATGTGTATATACTTGTCAATGTAACAGAACTTTGGAAAGCAGTGTCTCAGTACCTTCGGAAAAGGTATGATTTTGATATAAAAACAACTACAATACGCAGCAAAGACATCTAATCTCATTTTACACATAAACGTGGTTTCTTTTTTTTAATGAGCGTAGGGGGATACCGGTGATGAAAGGCACTACTTTAATTTAAAGGCAACACTAACTGCAGAGGTTGGATCACAGCCGTAACCACAGAAACAGTAAAATAGATGGAAATTACAAGCAAGACTGAATGACACGAAACGTGGATGGCAAAGTGGTGCAGCGCTTAGTCTTGTCTCCTCAGAGGAAGACGTTTTTCTGGTTCGATTCTCCACAACGGTGCCTTCTGAGCAAAGTCTGTTCCGGTTTCCTCCCACTGGACATTCTAAATTGGTCCAAGATATCAGTGTGCGGCGCGAGGACCGCTAATAGCAGCAGCCACGAAAAGCAAACATGAACAAAGAAAAGTCTATTAAAGGTTAAACCACGTATGAAGAGGAGAGGAACCTGGTGGAGATGTGCTGTAAAAGCTGATAGAAAACAAGTATACTTTTGGCACAAAAAAAAATTCAAGCTTTTGATACACTTCTGAAAAATAAACAACCACTGGCACAGATTAACTTAATGCCTACAAAGAAACGGAATAAACTAAGCGGCAGTGGGCGGAGTGTTAGTCCTCCGCCATCAAAACAATAACAAACGAAGGGGAGGGGCAGGCCCAACTTATCTGCTCCCTGTCAGGCAAGCTAAAGAACTGACACGACCCACGTTTACCAGAAGAAAGGGGTAGAATCATTCAGACATGGACACACATAGACATCCATTACAATTAGTCCTAACCTCTCGAAGTTAAATCACACTAAAAACGCCCACCTGTGCTGCTTCAGCTCCTCTGAATTATCGGTCCTCACAAATCTCCTCGGGTCGTATTTCCGCCCCGCAAGGACTATGGCAAATAGTCCACTTCCGCCCTGCAAATTTTGTGACAAGTGAGTTACTTCCGCCCTGCAAAGATAACAGTAAGGAAGAGGTGCCACAGCACTGTCAGAAAATATGATTTCCCTCTGTAAGTATTCCAGAGATGAATAGGTACCTCTCTGGAGATATTGGAACAAGTACGACCAAAACGGGGCTGTTCTTAAAGCAAGATGCACTGTCTTCGAGCATTGTTGTCATCCTGAAATTAGGGTTGCCACCTTTTCAAATGCCCAAAGTGGGACATTTTTGGTACAAACGTCAGATTTTTCAGGTTGAAACATACCCACAGCCAGTGCAAAGGACAGAACTTAACTTTTTTGCCTAAATAAAAGGTTATTCTTGTAGCATTTTAGTTGTTTATTCTGTTTCTTATAACATTTAGATGTTTCAGATACAGAATAACTGCTTTATACAACTATGACATAAAATATAGGAAATAATTTTGTTCTAAAATCTCAGGACATTTGCCATTTTTGCAATTTTTTTGCAGGACACAACTGCCCAAAGAGGGACTGTCCCTCACAAAGTGGGACAGGTGGTAACCCTACCTGAAATTGAGCCTGTAACTGGTCATTGATCAATGTTCTACCCCGGTAAACAAATTTAAGTAAATGAGTAGACGTTCAGTCGCCAAAATGTAGAACACTAACTCCCATAAAGTGGAACGAATGTTAAAAACAAGGAACATTTAATAACAGCCAAGTAAAAACTTCAACTAGGAAACTAATATGCCCCTGTACTAATCCTGACTAACTTTATTTTCTTGACCCCTGACTAAACTCCTCATCTTTAGAACCCGAAATCTATTTCTTTTTTGCATACACTGATCTACATCTCCTTCTAACTATTAAAAAAAAAAGTGTACCTATATAACTGCCGTCTTCCGACTTTCCTGTATCCTTTCTCTCTGTACATTATGATAGTATTCTCCATGTATGTCACATGTTAACATTTTTTTGTGGTTATTTTCTCTTAACTACTGTCAGTTTATATGTTACTATTATGCCACTATTTATAATGTTTGAATCTATCTGGTTACTTTATATGTATTTAGCATGATTTTCCTTTATTTTTCACTTTAATTTTCAAGTTTGGAGCTTATCTCCCCGGGCCTCTACTGAAAATGGACATTTATCCAGCTGGGCTAGCCCAGTCAACAAATGTAAAATAAAATAAATAAAATAATATGATTGTTAAATGTGTTACTTTATAGCTCGTTGGTGATTATTAGTCTAACGACTCCAGGGAGCCTTTTAATTCTAATCATGCTTATACTTGCAAACATTCCCTTGTTGAATTAATATGATTCATTATTACTTGCATAGATATAAATTTAAAAAATCTTACTGCAAAATGTATGAACTTTTCAATTGCATAACTGTGAGAAACTTGGATTACAGTAAAAACTAAAGAGCCTTCCTCGCAACGAGGCAGTTACATCTTTGAGTTTTAGGTGGTAATAATTATCATTAGGTATGTCTGCGGGTGTTTCATATCAAGCAAAGTGTTTCATTTACAGTTTTTTTAGTTTCTTTCAGTATTTAGTGGCACATTGTAGGTGTGTATATGTATATTTTTCAGGCAAACACCAGGGCATTGAACATTTTCATTTTTTTTAATTTTCACATAATACACCTGTCTTGTCTCATGCAAAAATAAATCAGGGGTAACCTTTCAACCTTGGGTTTGGTTACAAGTATAAGACAACAGTCATAACAGTTAGTAGACATGTAACTAACTTTACTGATTAAAATTGTTTTGTTTATTGGTAACCACTTTAATTTTGCTAGGATGAAGCATGGGTGCTTTCATTGGGGGTGGAGTGTGATAAATTTGCAAGTTTGACTGGAAGAAGTTGTTTGAAGTATGTGTTGCTGTTTCTTGATACTTTGACAAGGATGGGAAGGCCATAATCTAGTTGGGTGAGTAAGAATGAGTGACTTGCATATGTCAAGTTTCCTTTCTGCACAGAGGAAATGTGATTTTTAGCCCGTTTGGGATTTTGTAGTGTTGAAATGAAACTAAAAGTTGGGGGGACTGGTCTAGCTAAATGGCAAGGTATTTCAAGTGTGTTGTGGTTTCAATGTTTTTTTTTTTGCATTTGCATAGTATGTTGTAGTTATATAGGACTGCAGAGAGATTTTGTCACATTCTGAAGATCATGGGTTTAGTTTTCTTTGTGTTTAATATTATAGTAAGCATAAGCCAGTCGTGGTGCAGCGGTTAACGCTGTCACCTCACAGCAAGAGGTTCTACGGTTCGATTCTCGACTGGGGTGCCTTCTGTGCGGAGTTTGCATGTTCTCCCTGCGTTTACGTGGGTTTCCTCCGAGCACTCCGGTTTCCTCTCACATTCTAAAGACATGCGTCTGGAGCATTTCTCCCCGGGCCTCCGCTGAAAACAGGATCTGTGGAACCTAGTTGGACTTTCCCGGTCAACAAATGTTAAATAAATAAAATAAAATGAGTTGAGGTCCTTCTCAAGTTCTTTTTTTATGTTGACATGGTAGAGTTTGGACCTGTAGATTACCATGTTATCTGCATAGGGGATAATAGCAGTTTTTGGGAGATAGGCTGGGAGGTTATTAAAACAGTGGGAAAACAAGTGGCAACAGACTAGATAATTGGAGTATCCCAGCTGAGAGTGTGGGGTAGGATGAGGAGGAGCAATTTCTTATTTGGATATTTAAAAGTCTGTTAGGAAATTATTGAACCAGAGAAGACGGAACTTATTCCTTCTGTAATCAGGCCATTTTTTTGAGATAAACGGTCTGTAGACGTGAAGGAGTGAGGGAATGATATGTTCTCTACAACAAATTGGAAACCAAAGTAAAAGGTTATGTACCCCATAGATGGGGAAAATCCTAAGGGTATTTGATTTATAGCTTTTGCTATTTCATTGGAAATTGTTTCTTAAGTAAAAGGGTGAGTGTGGGGGATCACGAAAAGGGTTGGCTGTAGAATGACAGATGGGAAGATGGAGAACGCATTAAGGAGATCCTCTAGATGAAGGGGTCCTGAGCTTATGGAGATGAAATTCCCCAAGTGCTAGTAATAGATACAAGAAGGGCTACAGTATTCTGATTCAAAAATAAGAATGCTGTCTATCCCTAGCAACACAAAATTCTTCTCAAAATATAATCTTAAAGACAACCACTAAAATTAAGCCATTTAATTTCCCTGCCAAGCCCATGGAGCATTGATGTATATCTCTTCAGAAGGCAAAGTGACTTCCAGTAACAATGAGGCTCTTTCACTTATTAATCACTATAGTGTGGCCAATGCCTTCAGTATCTAAAAGAGTTATAGACCTTTCTCTAAAGTGATTCCAGCACCATGGAATACTGTTACATGGGATGGTAAAATAGCAAAGATTATTCATCCTTCAAGAAACATTTAAGGGAAGTATTTCAATATATGTGCATGATAAATAATGGCTAATGTTTCCTTGCTCAGAATTCCTCTTGCCACAGACTGTTTCACTGCATGTTAGATTTTAATTATGCAATTGATTCACTCGTACAGAGTGAATACAAATAAAATATACTAATGTAGCCAGCATATATTTAAGTGTTTTGAACATTCAGGTGCACATATATGTGTGTGCTTTTATTTATATATATATATATATATATATATATATAGAGAGAGAGAGAGAGAGAGAGATAAATGTGTGTGTGTGTGTGTGTATATATATATATATATATATATATATATATATATATATATATATATATAAAATATATAGGTGTGTGTGTGTGTGTGCGATATATATATATATATATATATATATATATATATATATATATATATACACACACACACACACACACACACACACACTCACACACACACTGTATGTGTGTGTGCGTGTGTGTGTGTGTGTGATATATATGTACAGGTCTACGGTAAGCCAAAATTCCATTTAATCGAATCTTGCTTAACCAAGTTGACAACACCGAAACCTTATTTCAACGAACGTTCACATCACTGGAATTTTAATCCGGGAGAGGAGGCAGTTGGCCAACATGGGGAAATTTGCCCTTTCCCCCACATATTTTTCATGTTCAATCCCCTTCTAAACACTATCCTCGGGTTTTGTTCCAGTTTTTCAATTAACCCAAATACTCCGAACACTGAATTCCAGTTCTTTTCCAATATTTGTCTCACTGCTGGGGAATAGTGGTCATATGTTAATACACAGCAGGTGGAAGGGTCCTGTTGCTTGTTCTTTCCCAACTCACTCCCCGGGTTGCTCAGTAGGGATGGGTACATGCCCGCTCTTTTACTAATAACATAAGATTCCTGCTTCTCCAAAAGTAGTGCAGGATATCCTCTTAAACTTTCAAATAAGTAATTATTAGGTTCATAGTTTAGTACTAAGCTAACTGCCCTTGTGAGCCATTTTAAGCCTAGCCAATTATCCCTTGTGAGACTCAAACCCTGCACCTTGTGTTTGTAAGGCAAACACCTTAGCCATTAAGCCACCATCCCAACCAAATTATTTGGACATTCACATTTATAAAACCAGGCACTAGAGATGTTTTGAGTCATCGATTTATAGGAAACCAACTTACTGAAATAGTTTCCTACATTTTGGAAGTGATCATCCTTTTTGGCAAAAAAAAAATCTAGTCAAAGGGCAAATGATCAGACTATCTCGACTGATAACTGAGGAAAAAGACCTTAGGGTAGAACTTGAAAAATTGAAGGAAATACTTAGTTTAAGAGGATAGAGTAAAAAACAGGATAGGTTCAACGCCTTATATAGACACAGTGTCAGTTGTAATAACTTTAGAAAATTCCTCTTTTATGCTTTGGAAAAGGTGTCGACAGGAGCGAGGGAGGAATTGGACAAGTTTTTTTGGAGTATAGGGAAGCTCATTGGCAGGTTTTATTAAATGTCACGTGTTCCCGGTATCAACGATAGAGTGTCCATGAGTAGTTTACTGGCATTAAAAGCAGATGGAATTTAAAGAGGAAGGGAGTAGAGTATACAGATTTTTACACTCGCATTGATGTGTACTCCAATAATATATATTAACACATAAATATTAGGTGATTTAGTAATAAAAATAAGAATTTATATTTTGTTTATATTTAGGACTTATGTAAGTTGTAAATTAGATTTTTAAAGTGTCGGGAAAGTTTAAACTTAGGAATGTACATTTTAAATGCATCTTTTAAATGTGTTTTTCAATGATAATGGCAATTTTAAATGTATATTAATGAAGGACTTTGGCTGAAGTGAATTAATGACTGTATAAAAGAAGGAAGTATGTAAGGTGGTTTTATCTGATGAAGTTCTGTTTTACTCGGTAAAGGGAACATAAGCGCTTGTTACCTTACATTGGTGTCCTGGTCCTATTTTGTGAAGGAAGCTTGACAGTTTTTGTGTTTTATGAAGTTTACTGAGTGGTTTGAATATTTGGTTTCTAATGTTTTATAATAGAAAAGATCGAAAAGGCAAACTTTGTGGGGTGACGGGTCAACAAAGGAGAGAAAGAAGAAATAAATGGAGAAAAAACATTAACAGCAATATTAAATTATTTTTATTTAATGTGAACATTATGAAAGACCAGATGGAGAAGCACAATTTTTTGGAATGGCTTACTGTATACAAGGTATATAGGTTATGATACACAATACTAGATATAGCAATGACAGTGAAATATAAACAGTGTGCTTTTAGACCTGTAGGACATTGTAATCACTAGGAAGATTGGAATGCTCTGGGATATTAATAGGATATGTTATAAAGAGTGTTTACTTCATTCAGGCAGGAAGTGGCTATGTATTGGAAAATAGATATGGTTTTAGTTTTGGTACACTTTTTTTTCCCTTTCATCTTCCTCTGAATTCAGGCCCCTTTAATGCTCCTGTATTTTTATTCTCCTTGTATACCTCTGCTGAGTGACAGTTCCCCAGTATGACTTTTCACTGTGTGGGTCTCATCTAGCGATGAAGCTTTTAGGCTTACCAAGAGTTTAGATCACCCTAGTATGGAGGGGGAGAACAGAGTAAGCTACAGTTGTCATACTACACCAATTCAAGGCATTTTCACCCTATTTTCTTCCTCAGAACATGCAATGAATGGAGCAAGGTGTGCGCCCCAACTTCACTTTAAGTGCAAACATTTAGTCAACTCATCCTTACAAGTGGGCACCTTTTTCATGGTGCCTGGTCTCTGCTGGAGATTTCTAACCTAAAGCCACAGTAGTAGCAACAGCAGCATGCTTTATCATTTCCTCAGAGACAGGTAAGCAGGTGTAGCGTCATTATTCTCCTTCCTCCGAGCTGATGCTGGTGTAGCGTCATAATTTTACTTCCTCTGAACTGATGCAGGCATACCCTCATTATTCCCTTTCCTCCGAGCTGACACAAGCATAGCCTCATTATTCTCCTTCCTCCGAGCTGGCACAGGCGTAGCCTCATTATTCTCCCTCCTCTGAGCTGGCGCAGGTGTAGCCTCATTATTCTCCTTCCTCCGAGCTGGCGCAGGCGTAGCCTCATTATTCTCCCTCCTCTGAGCTGGCGCAGGCGTAGCCTCATTATTCTCCTTCCTCCGAGCTGGCGCAGGCGTAGCCTCATTATTCTCCTTCCTCCGAGCTGGCGCAGGCATAGCCTCATTATTCTCCCTCCTCTGAGCTGGTGCAGGCGTAGCCTCATTATTCTCCTTCCTCCGAGCTGGCGCAGGCGTAGCCTCATTATTCTCCCTCCTCTGAGCTGGCGCAGGCGTAGCCTCATTATTTTCCTTCCTCCGAGCTGGCACAGGTGTAGCCTCATTATTCCTCTTCCTCTGAGCTAATACTGCCGTAGCCTCATTATTTCCCTTCCTCTGAGCTGATGCAGGTGTACCCTCATTTTTCACTTTCCTCTTAGCTGACACAGGTGTAGCCTCATTATTCACTTTTCTCTGAGCTGATGTAGGTGAAGCCTCATTATTTCCCTTCCTCTCATCTGGCTCCTCTGTAGGCATAGGCTAATAACCAAATGCAGGTTATTTGAGTCCTAGAGCTATGTCCCTTTATGTCATGGATCTGGTTTACGTATTACAGCATGGTATGTAGGTAGCAGTAACTCAACTATCAAGACAATGTTCGCTAATGTAGATTCAGCAATATTCAGTATGTAAAGAAAGTGTAATATAAAATAAAGAAAAAAAAATGAACAGAACAGGAGTACAAGAGCCAGAAAATTAATATCTAGCACCTTTGTCCCAAAATGTCAAGCAGAGGCATTGTCAGACTATAGCAATTTTAAAATAGAACACAATTTGATAAAAAATATTTTGTCATGTGATTAAAATTTAAAAAATAACATAATGTTAGTTTCTAAACATACCCAGGTGAAAACATTCATATAATGCAACAAACAATTTTTTTTTTTTTTTTAAACATGATGCAAGATTCAGGATGCATCTGCCAGACAGCGAATCATTTAAACATTGGAAAACCATGGCATTTAATTTCACTTGACACACTAAGTCACATTTTTCATGGTGAGACTTCACATCACATCACCTTTTATTTCATCCAAATCTACATTAGGTAAGACATAACGTGTATGCTTTGTAGACTTGATACATGTTGAGGTATGTCTGTATAATGTGTTATAGGTTCATAGGTGTGTACTATTCTAATGTCCCTGGAGCCTTTACAAGCATAGCCCATAGGATTACCCTGGCATAGTGCCACCCGACCTTAGTTCCCAGTGCCTGTGTCGAGTAGAGCCACTGAAGTGATCCCCAGGGTGAATCTTCTATTTCCCATCCACTTTTCAAGATATCTGTTGAAGAGGGCCAGTGAAGTGCTCTGTTTGATATGTATGGGAAGTCTATTTCATAGCATGGGCAGTCTCTGGGTTATGAACCTGTCCCTCCAGCACATTCTGTTGATTCTGGTAATGAGGTTGAGTTTTCTGGAGCATGTGGTGTGGAGGGATTAGGATTTCTTTAGATGTAGCATTTCTAACAGAGCTGGGTCAGACATGGCTTTGTAAGTCGAGCAGAGATCGCCTCTGAGTAGACAATATGAGACGGAGAATAGTTGGGAGTTTTTTGAGTCTGACCATATAGGACAAGTGTTTAAGGCCTAGGATCCTATTTGTGAAGTATATTTGCGGCCTCTCCAGTTGTTGCAGGTGTCTAGTGAGGTACATGCCAAATGGGGCATTGTACTCTATGATTGGCCTAATGAGGGAAGAGTAGAGGGAGACAAAGACCTCTTTCTTCCTGGATGCAAAACTCTTAGTAATGAGATGTGCCACATAGAAGGACTTTCTGACCACAGTGGCAATGTGGTGGTCAAAAGAGAGGTTGCTGTCAACCTGTGTTCCCAGATCTCTTATAACGCCTTCTGTGTTCAGTGGACTACCGTTGATGTGGTAATTCATGGGAACTGGGTTTTTCCCAAAGAGGATGACACATGTTTTTGGCATTGAGCTTAAGGTCATGGTTCTGACACCAGTCGAGGGTCTCAGTGAGGCCTTTCTGTAGGATGTCAGCATCACTCGGGGAGTTAATAATGGCTCCCAACTTGCAATCATCTGTGAACTTTGTCAGCCAGAGTCCCTTCATGTTGGCCTGGACTTCTTAGAAATAGATACCAAACACGAGAGGACCCAGGACCGATCCCTGTGGGACTCCACTCGTGACTGGTCAGCAGTCTGACTTGAAGTCAGCTACTTTCACACTGTGGGTTCTATCTGTGAGCCAGATTGCACCCTACCTACTGATATAGGGGTTGATGCCTAGCTTAGTGAGTTTTTCTATGATTCCTGAGTAGGGAATGGTATCAAAGGCCTTGGCCAGATCAAGGTAGGCTGTATGAACCACCTTGCCTTTATCCACAGCCCTGGTGACTGACTCGAAGTCGATCAAGTTGGGCAGGCATGATCTATCCTTCAGAAAAGCAAACCGTGTGGGATCCAGAGTTTGGAGATTCCCTATATCCTTGTTTATTAAGTCCATGATGATGCATTCCACAGCTTTGCATATCAGACTTGTCAGGCTAATGGGGTGATAGTTTTCAGGGTCTGTAGTCACTCCTTCTTTGTGGAGAGGGATGAGTATAGCAGTGCACCATTTGATAGGGACAAAGCCTGAGATGAGGCTGTGATTGAACAGAGCACACAGGTGAGGTGCCAGTTTACTTTGGAGTTCATGTAAAACACAGCCAGAAATATTCTCAGGTCCCATAGAAGCTTATCTGTTTGTTGTCTTTATAATGACATAACAATGTATTGTAATTTTCTTTCAGTGTTACTGATATAAAGTTCTTTGCATAGGAATAAAGGAACATAGACAAAAAACTAGGCAAGTGGTCACAGGGGCAACAAGGTGCCCCAGCCAGATACACTTTAAGGAGACAGTTTGAAGAGGGCATTGGGTGTATTTGTTTATTAGTGGGCACCCTTATGTTCTGTGACCTGGTTTAACTCTGTAGAGATGTTTGTAATAGCAGAATTAAATTTTAAGGAGCTTTTTTTTATTTGAGCCATGTTTCCCAAATGTCAAAAATGTCAAAGTTGTATTGAATCCAGGTATGCATTTGGTCAAATTTGTTATTTACATTACCTGAATCTTTAGGAAGACAAAGGTAATGGTGCATTTTGCTGTACTTATATTAGTGTTTGAGTATGGTTGTGTGTGCTGATTTATGGGACCAGGTTAGGTTCAATGTTACCTGCCAGTAATAAATGGATTGTATGTATGTGTTTGGGGGCGTGAAAAATCTGGCCAGTTTGCGTTACAAATGTTTTGTTTTCTTGGGTTTATATCAAGTCAAGAAAGTCTTCTATTTTGGCTGTTCCCATTAGGGGTCGCCACAGCGGATCATCTGTTTCCATTTCTTCCTGTCCTCTGCATATTGCTCTGTCACACCAACCACCTGCATGTCCTCTCTCACCACATCCATAAGCCTTATCTTAGGCCTTCCTCTTTTCCTCTTACCTGGCAGCTCCATCCTTAGCATCCTTTGCCCAATATACCCAGCTTCCCTCCTCAGCACATGTCCAAACCAATGCAATCTCACCTCTCTGACTTTGTCTCCAAACCGTTCAACCTGAGCTGACCCTCTAAGTGTCCATCCTTGTCACACCCACTGCAAATCTTAACATCTTTAACTCTGCCACATCCAGCTCTGACTCCTGCCTTTTTGTCACTGCCACCGTCTCCAACCCATACAACATAGCTGGTCTCACTACCCTCTTGTAGACCTTCCCTTTCACTCTTACTGGTACCCGTCTGTCACAAATCACTCCTGACACTCTTCTCCACCCATTCCACCCTGCCTGTACTCTCTTCTTCACCTCTCTTCCACACTCACCATTACTCTGAACTGCTGATCCCAAGTACTTAAAACTCATCCACCTTCACCATCTCTACTCCCTGCATCCTCACCATTCCTCTGTCCTCCCTCTCATTCACACACACATTTTCTGTCTTAGTCCTGCTGACATTCCTTCATTCCTCTCCTCTCTAGAGCATATCTCCACCTCTCCAGGGTCTCCTCAACCTGGTCCCTACTCTCACTACATATCACAATGTCATCTGCAAACATCATAGTCCATGGGGCCTCCTGTCTGATCTTGTCTGTCAACCTGTCCATCACCATTGCAAATAAGAAAGGGCTCAGAGCTGATCCTTGATGTAATCCCACCTCCACCTTAAACGCATCTATCACTCCCACTGCAGACTTCACCACTGTCACACTACCCTCATACATATCCTGTACCACTATTACATACTTCTCTGCCACTCCTGACTTCCGCATACAATACCACAACTCCTCTCTAGGCACCCTATCATATGCTTTCTCCAAGTCCACAAAGATACAGTGCAACTCCTTCTGACCTTCTCTATATTTCTCCAACACTCTCAGAGCAAACATCACATCTGTAGTGCTCCTTCCTGGCATGAAACCATACTGCTGATCACTAATCATCACCTCCCCTCATAACCTAGCTTCCACCACTCTTTCCCATAACTTCAAACTGTTACTGATCAGGTTTATCCCTCTGTAGTTACTACAGCTCTGCACATCACCCTTATTCTTAAAAATAGGTACCAAAACACTTTTTCTCCACTCCTTAGGCAATCTCTGACTTTGCAAGATTTCCTTAAACAATCTGGTTAAAAACTCCACTGCCATTTCTCCTAAGCACCTCCATGCTTCCACTGGTATGTCATCTGGACCAACAGCCTTTCCATCCTTCATCCTCTTCATAGCTGTCCGTACTTCCTCCTTGCTAATCTGTTTCACTTCCTGATTCACTATCTCCACATCATCCAACCTTCTCTCTCTCTCTCATTCTCTTCATTCATCAGCCCCTCAAAGTGTTCTTTCCATCTGCTCAACACACTCTCCTCGCTTGTGAGTACATTTTGCTCACTATCCTTTATCACCCTTACCTGCTGCACATCTTTCCCAGTTCGGTCCCTCTGTCTAGCCAATCAGTACAGGTCCTTTTCTCCCCCTTTAGTGTCCATCCTTTCATACAACTCTCCATATGCCTTATCCTTCGCCACCTCTCTCTTTGCCATGCTCCTCATCTCCTTATATCAAGTCAAGAAAGTAGTAGTAGTTAAAGATAAAGGTGCTTCATATGTAAGAGTGGGAGGTAGTTACACTGTTGTGATGAAAACTGGTTTAGTGGAGCCTGGGCATGGCTTTATTGAACACCTTTTTGTGGATATGACTTAAGAGATTGTTTAGTGTGTGTGTGTGTGTGTGTGTGTGTGTGTGTGTGTGTGTAGTTGCTGTTTAATAATATACAGGGTAGCCCAACCATGAACCTGATAACTATAGACCCATTAGTCTCTCATATGTAAGATATGGAGTGCATTATCTCAGACTTCATTAATCTGGACACTGAAAATCTCTCAACCCTGGAGCCTCATCAGTTTGGCATTATCAAAGGAAGAACCTGTCTGTTCAACTTCATTCATTTCTTTGAAAAAGTAACTGAAAGTGGATAGTAGTTATACAGCATATTTAGATCTGGCAAAGGCTTTTGACATTATTAACCTTGCAAGCATTATTGATAGACTTGCAAATCTGAATACCAATTCGTAATCTGAATATAAATCCATATGTTGTGCAATGGATAGCTATCTGGTTGTCTGACAGAACCCATGTGGTTAGAGTAGCAGGTGCTACTTCTAAATGTAAAACAGTTACCAGTGGTGTTCCACAGGACATATATTTATCAGACCTTCAGGCCAGCATGTCTGGCCAGTGGTTAACCAAGTTTGCAGATGACTGTAAATTGGGTGTTATTCAATCTTCCGCTGACTCACAGTTGGTCCAACCCAGCTTAGACCATGTTAACAATTGGTGCAAGACAATGGTCTTAAATTAAATGTAAAAACATGTAGCATGGTTGATTTTGGTAAACAACAGTTTCACTTACTGTATAGGAGATGCATCCATCCAATCAGACACTGTTGTAAAGGATCTGGATACTCTTATTGATTCCTTATAATTTGACCATAGTATCTCCACTGTAGTTTGGAAAGGCTTTTACATGACCCAGTTAATTTCCAAAGGCATCTTCACTAGATTTAAGGAAGTATTAATCCCCCTTTGCTCATATCTTATCAGACCCATTATTGAATATAATGCACCTTTTGATATGTATTTGTCTAAAAACATATCACACAGCTTGAGAGACCTCAGAGATTCATAAATAAAAGATCACTGGCTTCAAAAATGTTGGTCATCAGGAGATACTGTCAGCCCTTTCTCTGTACTTAATCTCTTACAGACTTTTCCGAATCTCTATGTCTAGCCTTTCATGCCATGAAAGATCCAACCTGGTTTGATTTTTTAATTAATTAATTAATTATTTAGTTACTTTGTTTGATGTTTGTTGACTGGGAACATTCAACGGAGGCCCGAGGAGAAAAGCTCCACAAAAGTACAAATACATTTTACAAAAATAACAATTTGTAAGAACATTACAGCATTACAGAGAGAATATAGTGTTGAATACACTTGGTTACAAACAAAAATGCTGTTAACTGACAATGTACAGAATTTGCTGAAAGCATTTGAGAAGCTTTACAAGATGCCAATTTATATATACAATGAAGGAAGAGAAGGTAGAGGTAGGAAATTCAGAGTCTGGGAAAGGCCCGGAAGTTAAGTGAGAAGGTGTATGGTGATAGATGTAGGGAGAGTAGTAGCAACAAGTTGAGAATGAGTGCGGGAGCCAGTAATAGAGGAAGTAGTGAGAAGAGCAGTAATAAGGTTGTAGTTAGAAAGTTCAAGGAGACTTAGATTTGAATGTGTTAGATGCAGAAAGTTCAAGCAATGTTTTTACAGTGACATGTCCAGGTGTTACGCAGATATTCTTTGAGAGCTTTTTTGAATTAATGTGTGCAAGTTTTTCTGATGGTCAAGGGAAGCTTATTCCAGGATAGGGCAGAGTGTAGCTATATAGGGTTTGGCCTATTTATCTTTTCGGTTTATATATGTCTAAGTGTTGTTGATCAGCACTTGTAAGGTTTCTAGCTGGGGTGTAGAAGAGAGATGAGGGAAGAGATCCCTGGGCAGAAGGAGGGCTTAGGGGATGGAATGAATGATAAGTATTTGGGAAGATAGTAGTTGATTGGAGAACTCTAACCAATTTAAAGCCTTAAGCGACTGACAGTGAGGGAGGTCTGATTAGCTGCAAACCTGACTATTTTGTTGTAGGTGGCTTCAAGTTTAGCTAGTAGATTGGTGTGTAAGTTAGGATTTGTGAGCTGTAGAGGAGACTAGGGAGAAGACAGGCATAGGCAAGAGAGATATGAGAGTCATTTGTTAGGAACTTTTTTATTTCTGTAGAGTCAACAACTTTTTGGTGGGTTTTCTTTATATAATGGTGGACAGGGAGGTCAAACTTGAGTTGATCATCTATAGTTGTCCCAAGAAGCTTAGTGTGTGTTTCAGCATTAATCATGTTAGGAGATGTTATAGTGAAGGTGGGTTTAAGGAGTGAGAGTAATTTAGGGAGAAATAGAAGGATTTTGGTCTTTTTGGGATTGAGAATAAGTTGGTTGTAAAAGAGCCAATTTTTAATAGAATTGAAGGAGTTTTAGGTGATGGTGAGTGAGTCAGAGTGTGTCAGCAGTGGAGATGATAGTGGAGTCATCTGCATATTGAATGAGGTTAGAGTGAGGACAAAAAGTGTGGAGGTGGTTAGTAAAGATGTTGAAGAGTAAGGGACCAAAAATAGAACTTTGAGGAATTCCCATCTTGTTGGGGAGGAAGGGAGATAGTGAGGAGAGCCATTTAACTGATTGTTGTCTGTTGGAGAGGTAGATGTTAAACCAGGATATGGTTGCAGTAGAGAGGCTGAGGTTGGCAAGTTCGGAGATGAGCACAGAGTGAGAGATGGTGTCAAAAACGTTTGAGGGGTCTATGAAGAGGCAGGAGACAAGTCTGTTGTCTGTGGTAAGGAAGATAGAGTGGGTAAAAGAGAAGGGTAGTAGTTCTACTGTGGTTTGGATGGAAGCCATGTTGGGTGGGAATGAGTAGGTAGTTCAAGATTTGTTTATGTACACATTTTTCTAGTATTTTAGAGAGGGGGACAATATAGCTACAGGACAGTAGTTAGATAGTTCAGTGGAATTGCCATCTTTGTTGATAGGTATAATGAAGAATTGTTTCCAGAGTGAGGGTACTGTGGATTCAAATGTAGAGTGGTTTATGAGGATAGAAATAGGATGTGCTATGGAGTTTGCTGCTAGTTTGAGGAAGAGTGGAGGTAGGTTGTCAACAGACGAAGAGCAAGGCATAAGCTTACTGAGGAGGCATTTTTTTTGTAGCTAGTGGAGACAGGTTTCAGAGAGACGGGATTATTTTACTTAGGGGGAGTCAGTGGAGTTAGAGGAGTTTGAGGTTGGTATTAGTTTACTGATAGTGTCAATAAAGTAGGAGTTAAGTATGGTTACTGTTTAAAGGGGGGTATTATTAGGACATGGGATAGTGGTTGTGGAGTTGCCTGGGTGGAGGATTTGATAGTGTTCCAGAATTTATGTGTTGTCTGGGATTTTAGGTAAAAATTTTTCTTGTTGATGCTGAGTCATTTTTTAGACAGGTTACGAAGTCCTCTGTGGGTTTGTAGGTGAGGTAGGGATTTAGTCTTAGTCCAGATTTTCCATTATGCAAAAGACAGTGTGGACTGAGCCAAAGGGAGCATAGAGATTTTCACTCTTATTGTTCTGAGGGGGGCAAGTGAGTTGAGTAGATTTAGAAATATAGAATTAAATTTTGGACTGCTTCATGTAGAGGAAGGTAGGATAGGAAGGACCAATTTATAGAGGTGAGCATGTTATTGAAAATGTCAGGATGGAAGTTAGAGATGCTGCATCAGTCTTTGAATTTTTGTGGCTTTTGATGGTGAGGGTGGAAATTTTGAACACAAATTGGTGAGTGGTCACTGATGGAGTCAGGTAGAGTTTAGGGTGGTGATATAGGTCTGGTTTGGACACTAGAATCCAGTCTTTGATAGTACTGAAGTTGGTAGGCTTAAGTGTGTGGGGTTAAGATTAATTGTGTGAAGCCATATAAGTTTAAAGAAGAGTTGCAGAACTAATGGTACATTGAATACTCCGTTAAAGGAACTAACCTTTCCTCAGCAGATAAATGAGACAGATTGGTGTGATAGATTCATATCCCAATGTATCCCTCACATTTGGAGCAAGCTTCCACTACATGTCAGAGTAGCACCCTTGCCACTTCAAGGTAAACTTAGATAATTGGATGGGCAGCCTCAAATTCTTCCCTGGTCTATCTTTACTTGCCTTCCTTGAGGCTAGTGGGAAACATTGAATATGTTTTTTTAGCTAGGTTTGTAATTGTCTGCAGACAAATTTGATGCAAGTCATCTGATAAAGAGATTGAGTACTTAGGTGTGAAGGTATATCTGGGTTCAACAGGCATTGATACTGCATTGTACAGAAAACCTATGTGGCGCAACCATATGTTGCATTCCACCAGCATGCATCCCAGGTATATTTTTAGGAACCTAGTGGATAATAAAACGATACATATCTCAAAGTTATGTACCAAAGAGGAAACCTTCCTAAAGGAGCATAAGGAACTATTAAAAAAACTTCAAGGAGAGAGGTTATACTGAAAAAGCCTTTGGGACACATGCTATGAAAACAAGTGAGTTGAGATCTACTAAAGGGAGACCCTACTATTTCAAGCATCAAAATCATGAGCAAACAAGTTTCAACAGTACCCATTACAAATAAAGTAAGATGCACTCTAACTTCTAGTACTGACAACAAAATGATATGTGATGTTATTAAAAAAGTATTGGCCAGTATTGACGTCTGATGCCATGATAAAATAAATTGTTGGTGATAACCCCAGCTTTGCTTTCAGAAATAAGAAAAACTTGAAGAGGCTGTTATGGCACAAGGATGGCATTAATAAAGGAGCAAATATTGCATATACACATAGAGGCACTTGGAAATGTGGCTGCTCTAAGGCTTGTCATTTGATTAATACAAGTAACGTTTTCAAACATCCGAAAATGGGAAAATGCTATAGTTTACAAAGTTGGGCTACTTGTACCACCAAAAATGGGATTTATATCGCTACATGTTCTCTTTCCTCAGCCTATTATATAGACAAAACAAACAGAATGCTAAAAGAGCGTATCCTACGGCATTTATCTGATCAGCCGTGGGAAGGGTTGCTTGTGTGTGCTTTGGAGCATGCATGTAGGTGACTAGGTGAATGTCTCTGAATATGATCAGCTGGCTGGGGGTTGGGGTGTGTGTGTGTGTGTGTTGGAGTATGCATTTGAATAAGAGTCTTTCTAGGACTGTGATCGTCCGTGCGGGTGGGGCTTGTGTGTGTGAGTGAATGTGGGGGGTGTCTTTGCCAATGTGACAATTCTACTTTTACATAGTATGTGATTCAGCGACATGCTAATGAGCCAGTCATGAGGTCTTTAATCATTGTGACCATAGTTGTCTCTGAATCATATTTTCTCACCATTGCAGTAATTGACTGACCTGCAAGAAGATATTGCTGTGAGTGGTGATCCTTTTGAGGAATCCTAGGTAGGGTATTTAATGGAGTAAACATTACCATCATGGTTTGATATGTCTTCAGGAAACCTATATTGATTCTGCTGAGTACCAGATGCTGACACATGTACCTGCTGTCTTGTTTTTTTTTCAGAAATTTACATTTGTTCTACCCTAAAGGAAAATAAAGAGGAACCTTCATAGTTATTAAAAATGTTAAGCATCAAAGGTTCCTGTGTAGAATGTACTTGTGAAATTATCTTGTATTACCTATAGGATGTTTATATCTTTGTCCTGGTTCCCCATTGTTGATGTTAAAAGCCTTCTTCCAGAACTAAACCATTTATTTGAAAGGCAGTGCACTTAACAGCTAATTAGAACATGTTATTTTTCCCAGTAAAATCTTTTAGTAAATCCCAAGACTTCACTAGAAAAGTATAACCAATTCCACTGTAAGCAGCTTGCCTGGATCAATGTCATTCATTATTTTGTTTGCTCCAAAGCAGACCTTACTTTTTACCTAGCATATCAGGAGTCATATTCTATAACTGAAAAAATATTATTTTCTCAGGTGTACACATTATAAATTCAAGGTTTGTAAAATTTACCAATACACAATTTTGACAATGCTTCTCAGATATTTTCCCCACCTTTTGGATGACTGCTTTAAATACTCTGAAAACAGATTTACGTAGGTCATAGAAATTTAAATATCTTCTTTAAAACTACAAAATTTAAGAAGCATTTAATAGAAACATTGCAGACATACTGGAAAACTATTGTAACCAAACAATACTGAAGAAAAATAGAAAAAAACACACCAAACAGCCAATACTTCGCAGCAATAGTCTCCTTTATCTCCACAAGACCTGGTACCTCGGCATTTCGCCTTCAATGGATCACAATTCAATACAGAACAATAGTAGTTTTTATATACACATCAATTACATCAATTATTCTATTAATTATGCAATTAAATTAAAAAAAAAAAAAATGGAGGGAAAATTTTAAATACATATTTTTAAAGTAATATCACAATACTTACTGCAAAAATATTTTAATATGAAAAATATATATATATATATATTTTATTATGTATATGCATGTGCATATTTTACTAAATATATCATTCCATTATTATATATTGGTTAAATATCATTTAATATAATTTTATGGACATTATGAAATATAATATGAATATTAAAATTATATTCTGTGTCTTAATTAATTAATTAGTTGGTCAGATACCTAATTCTAAATTAAGACCAAAAGGTCTTAACGTATTAAACTTCAGGATCATCCTCGTTTCAAGTTCTAATAGTTTGTCACAAATGTTGTCACCCCTAGTACAAAAAGGCTTGCCTAATATGCTGAATTTTAAACAATCTGCTTTACCCTCATGTGTCTCAAAAAAGTGCTTAGCAACTGGACTAGATAAATTTGAATTTTTAATGTCTCTTAAATGTTCTAAGATTCTGACTCTAACCATTCTTTTTGTCTGCCCAATATACCATATATTATTGCAACTACACCCGAGTATGTAAACAACACCAATAGATCTACAATTAAAATAGTGCTTGGGGTTATGATTGATGTTATTAATAGATCTAACATTAATTATTCTGTCACATATACTACAAGAATTGCATCTAAATGAACCCACATTAACAGCATAGACAGTTCTTTTTATAGAAAGATTATTGTTTAATATTTCTTTTAAATTCTTTCCCTTTTTATATGAAAATATAATATTACATGGGAAAAGCTCACCTATGGACTCATCCTCGCTAACTAAATACCAGAATCTTTTAATTAAAGAAACAAATATTTCAGAAAAAGCTGTGTATTTAGTTACGAAAAATATGTTTTCCACATCTCTATCTCTTTTAGCCAAACCCAAAAAATACGTTTGAGACTTTCTAGACATTCCATGCTTGTTCATAACATCATTCATGTTGGCCAATAATTGCTTTTTATCATATCCCCTTTTATGCAACCTTAGGAACACCTCATTTAGCTCATAATTTAACTCAGATTCCATGCTAGTTTGTTGATGTATTCTTTTAAATTCTCCATAGGGCAAAGCTTTTAATAAATGGGGAGGATGCATGCTCGTTGCATGCAAAAACATATTTACTGATGTATCCTTTCTGTAAGGTCTAAATTCAATAATATTATTGTTTACAAATAAGGTTAGATCCAAAAAGTTGATTTGGTTTCGATTGACCTCATAAGAAAAAGAAAGATTATGTTCATTAGTGTTCAATAATTCAAAAAATTCACAGAATTCAAATATATCCCCTTTACATATAAAAATGAGGTCATCAATGAACCGCTTATATAGGATGACCCTATGTTGAAAAAATTGTGTAGGATAGATAAACTTTTTTTCAAAAGAATCCATGTATATCACAGCATAATTGGGAGCATATGCAGCTCCCATGGCCGTTCCCTTTGTTTGTAAAAAATACTCATCATTGAACACAAAATAGTTATGGGTCAAACAAAATTCTAACAGAGAAATCAAAAAACTAGTCCTAGGACCTTCACCTAACATATTTAGAATAGCATCAAGTCCCCATCTAATATTGATGTTTGTATATAATGATTTAACATCAATAGTCACCCAATAACAGTCACTATCCCAAGTAATCTTATGTACTTCATTTATTAACTCTTGGGTGTTACTGATGTGAGCACTAACCCTATTGATATGAACTTTTAGTTGAGAATCCAAGAAAACATTAACATTTTCCAAAAAAGACCCAATCCCTGATACTATAGGCCTACCAGGGGGCTCATTTAAGTCCTTATGTATCTTTGGTAAAGCATATAGTATGGGTGTAACAGGGTCTTTTATGTACATTTTCTTGACATCAGCATAGGAAAAAAATCCTAATCGTTCTCCCCTTTCCAGAAGATTTAAAAGTTCTTCGTTATAAGATTTTAATGGGTCCCTACTAAGTTTAATATATTCTTCACTATTACAAAGCAGCTTGTTAACCATGACACAATAGTCAGATCTATTTTGAATAACCCAATTGCCCCCTTTATCAGCACATTTAAATATGTAATTATTCTTCAGTTTCTTGAGATCTTGTAAGGCCTGCCACTCTTCTTTATTTAGATTAAATTGTTTTTTCTCTCTACAAAACTGCTTAAACATCAACTCTGTTTCCTTTAGAAGCACTTTCTGAAACACTGAAATGGCTGGCACTGATATGGTAGGGGTAAACTTGTTTTTAACATTTCTGAATTTTGGCATCTTTAGTCTACCATATCCTGTCAAATAACTGATATTGGAGCTAATATCGGTGTTACATTCAGTAGAACAAACATCTCCTTCTTCAAGAAGACAATCAAATTCACCATGTTCATCATTTTCATCATACTCATAATTGTATATGGACATGTTCAATAAACTATCATCAAAATCAATAGCATTAGAAACTTCATCTTCAGTCTCATTTTCAATACAATTAGAGACATTTATATTCAAATTCACATTAGCATTAACATCCGCATTGGTAAATTTCTTAAAATATACTCTTAATAACAACTTGCGAATGAATACTTTCACTTCTAAGTAAATATCAGCAAATGAGGGAAAGAACGTAGGAACAAATTTGTTCCCCTTATTCAGAACATTCATCATACTATCGCTTAAATGCAAGTCAGATAAATTAACACATTCTAGAGAAGTAACATTGCGACAAGTCCTATCAGATGTAATAGTACTCAAACCTTCATTTTCATTTGTAACGGTTGCGACCCTTTCTGCCATTTCTGCCGTTCCGCCCCTTATTATAGTTGTCATTTTGAAAGTTTGTATCCTCCGTGGAACTGAGATTAGAATCTTCATTTGAGATCTCTACAATGTCCCTATTAATAGCTCGGTTAGGAGCAGCAGTTCTGGCGAAAGAAACATTTTTCACAGTATTTTCCTTTTCTGTTGAGGAAAACGATGACGCCGATGCTGAATAGTTCCGGCGCTTTGAGCTGCGAGTCCAGCTCCGCCCCCTAGACTGACTACGTACAGGTTCACGCTGCCAATTGAAAACAATGCCTGTTTCATAGTCTTTAAGGTCCCGAACTAACTTGTTGCGCTTTCTCTGCACAACATCTGCCTCTAACTTGTTCATCTTTTCACTTATATTGGCCATTTGGGCTCTATAATTGACCTCTGCTACAAGTTCATTCTGTAACGCGGAATTTTCATTTTTCAGCTTGTCATGACACTTTTGATTCCTTTTAATAAGTATGCGAAGCCAGCCTGTAGTACACAAAAGAGAAGTTTGTTTCCATTCTTCCAAAAGATCACATTCATCATCGGAAAAAGGTGCAGCAGGCAATTTGTCAATGCGTAAACCCCTAGGGGTAATATTAAGGCTTACATATTTTTCTAAAAGTCTAGTGTCGAAGTACAAAGCAACTTCCTTGGCCATAAGTTTATTCAGCTGGGCAAATCGACCATCCGCATCCGCATTCCTCCCAAGGTTCCATGGATCATTACTGGTAAATCTTTTATCACGCTCCGTCACCTGGAAAACTATTCTGTAACATCTAACAAGCACTAATGGAATATGTTGAAATACATTTTTGGAAATGCTTAAACATATGCAGCCAAAGAAGGGAGAAGCAAACCTGAAACACTGAGTTCCTAGCATGAATACCTAAGAATGCAACAAAACTGCAATCGGAGAACATAAATAAGCTAGATATTTTAATTCATCAAGCATAAGATAGCCTTCGGTAAGTACTCAGATTCTGTACTGAGAACCTTACTCTGGAATATTTTTAAAGTGATCGCAAAGCTACCAGTTATTTATCAACTAGACAAAGAAGGTTTGACTACCAACATTAAACCCTCATCAAAATGAAAAAGAAACCTTAGATTCTGCACCATTAAAGAATCCCTTCCCTTTTGGAAAACATAACTACGCAATAATCAGGATAGCTTTATCCCAGGCTGGAAAACTCAACACACCAAAGAAAAAACATGCCAGTCTTCCAAAAGACATTGTAAAAATTGTGGTTTATTGTTAACATTAATCCACAACAGTATAATGTCCCTTTCAGAGAATGCTAGTATTTTTATTACAAACATTACTTCCACCCCATAATCTGTAATATATTTTTTGGCTACAGGACTCTGGTTGGAATTAGTGATGCTCTTCTACATTTCCTCATGAATAAGTATGATGCTAATGTTTATTCCTTTCACTGGTGTCAGCCACTTAAATCTTGAGACAATTTAAAATTAAAGACCCCTCTTCAAGGTCAGAGCAATATGTTATTTTTTTAAATCAACTTTTGAAGGACCATCTTGGCACAACTCACGCCATAAACTCACTGCTGACAAAACTACCCAGCTAAGCATTAGTTATTCTTCCACTATATACCTTACAGAACAGTTAGCTTTTAATTGGCAATGATATTGTTGTGTATGTAGTGAGGAATACCAATCCTGCTATGTGTGACACCCTAACCAAAACATTTAGTAATAGAAAAAAAGTAAAATATCAGTAAGAAATTCTACTTTATAAGCCCTTTAAAGCAGACAGAAAACAAACCATGCACATTATTACTTTCATGGAGCATAGATGGTTCCTTCCCTGCCCCAGTTCTGACATCAAACAAATATTCACAAGTATCAAAAACTTATTTGGGACAATAAAACCCTAGAGAAGTACTGTCCAAAATAAGCATGCAGACAATTTTTTGGAATGTTAGCACTTACTGATTTAATAGTGTATGTATTAATAGGACTGATTAGATTGGTGTTCATCTCGGGTCTACCTATAAGGCAACCTGTCAGCGTATAGTCACTGAATAAGATCACTGAAACTCACATCGCAGTTTCTTGACTATAGCAGCCTGGCTGGAAACTACAGATGTTACAGCTGCTGTGTTTATATAGCATAAATTGTCCAATCTTGAATCTGTCTAGTGAAAGAGTCAGACAGGTTTTATACTGCTTGTCTGAGTTATAATTATCTTGGAGTGAGAATAAAAAAGTTAGAGAAGTACAAAGGGATAAATGTCTTCAATAAGGGAGGTGAAGGGACTTGCCTCCAGGAAAAACTATTTTTTTTGTGTTTTACTTGCTGTTTTTTATGACCATCCTGAGTACATGTATTGCATGTGTGCTATAATTCATTATTATGAATGTCTTTTTTTGCTGAGATTTTGTGATATAAACATGGATTTGTCAAACAGAAGGGGTATATAGAGACTTTCTATTTTTCCATTGATTTGTACTGCTTAGCACTTTTTCTAGTAATGTGGTATCAGTTAGCCATGTGTTTGGGTTAGTGGTTTTGGAGATCTGATAGACGGATGCCTAAGAGAAGTGATCCCAGTTTTACACCCTGAGGAATGCCACTAGTTACCCTTTTTGCCTCTGAGGTGGCACCTGCTAATTTTATTATATGGGTTCCATCAGTCAGTCAGATTGCTACCTTCCTATAACATAAAATTTGGCTAGAGTTCTATATGCTGTATTATCTGCATTTCTGCTATGTACAGCTTCAGTATGTGTGCGTAAATAATGTATGTTTATGTATAATTTGCTACAACTACAACATAGGGATAAA
Source organism: Protopterus annectens (assembly GCF_019279795.1). NCBI lineage: Eukaryota > Metazoa > Chordata > Ceratodontiformes > Protopteridae > Protopterus > Protopterus annectens. The sequence continues at coordinate 97,094,669 of NC_056737.1, forward strand.
AAGAAACAAGATAAATGCCCACACTCCCACAAAACACTTTGCTGGTTCAAATCTCACACTAAGTAATACTTTTATCAATTTGCAAAATAAATTCAGTGCAGCACATCATAATTTGTACAAATATGGATACAGGTTTCAATTTTATAATGTATATTCTTTATATAACCTGTTTAGTAAAACAAATCGGTAAAGCTTATTTAAAAAAAATAAATAAATATATAAATATATATATATATATATATATATATATATATATATATATATACATACATACATACATACACACACACGTTTTTTTTTTTTCTTTACTGGGATAGTCTGAATGGGTTAGCAAAAGCAAACATCTTTTCAGAGGAGATCAAAAACAACGAAAAGGCACCAAGTAGCAAACAGCAAGTAGCAAACAACGACCACAGTATCCAAAAAGTTCTTTAATAAAATCTCTGACGTCTCGGCCAAAGCCTTCAAGGAGAATAAAATTGTATACAAGCACCCACATTTTATAACAAACTAGTAACTCAATTAAACAATTAAGCAATTAATCAAGCAACACTCTCCAATTGAACTCAGCATTGAGCCCACAAGGAGACATAGTTTTATACTTTAAAATAAGCAGAGCTTCTTTTTGCAGTAACACAGTTTTAACATCCTGCTGACAATACATTATTGGCTTAACTTGTTCTAAAATAGTGGCTTTTAAACCTTCACTATTTTTGTTATGACATTCTAAAAATGCAAAGCTACAGGGCTTTCAATATTACCATTCTTAATGTCCCTTATATGCTCTAACAATCTCAGTTTGAAAGCCCTTTTGTTTCTCCTATGTAATACATATTACATGGACAACATAGAGCATAAATAACCCCTACTGACTTACAACAAAACTGCTTAACAGGAGTAAACTTAACATCATTAATAAATGGAAAGCAAGATGTAATATATTTGCAACCTTTGCAATTTCCACAAGGGAAAGTGCCAACTTGGCATGGTTCTTTATATAATGAAGGTGGAGGCAAAATAAATTTACTTTTAACCAAAAAATTTTTTATATTTCTACCTCTCCGATAGGAAAATTGTAAATTAACATTCAGCCACTGTTCAACATTTTTGCAAGAAAGTAAAGACCAAAATTGTTTTACTATATCAAGAAATTGAGAAGTAAAACAACCATAAGTGGTTACAAAATACATATTTTCCTTACAGTTATTATTACCATTATATTGAGCCACATTTTGCAGGGAAAGTAACTATTTACACCATCAAAAGCTTAACTCTTTTAACTAATTTATCAAAACATCTGTTTAAAATATCTTTGTTATATCCCCTACTCAAGAAAGATTCCACCAAAGTATTCATTTCTTGCTGAAAAATATCAGGTCTTCCACATAATCTATATGTACGTAACATTTCCCCATATGGTAAGGCATCCAACGTATGAGGAGGATGACCACTAGTTCCATGTAAATAAAAATTAGTACCCACAAATTTTCTATTGATCGAAGTAATAATTTTAGTACCATTAGAAATATCGAGAATAGCATCCAAAATTGGGACAACAAGTCCCATTTTTAGACCATCAAAACTCATAGAAAATCTATTATGATTAATATCTTTAACAAATGCTTTAATGTCACTTTCATCAGCATCCACCAAGAATATTAGATCATCCACGAACCTATAATAAGATATTACATGGGTCTGAAAAAATCTATGCTTGTATATTGTTTCTAGTTCAAATAAACCCATAAATAAATTAGCATACATGGGGGCAAAAGAAGCCCCCATGGCTGTACCCTGTAACTGATGATACAAAATCTCATTAAACTCAAAAAAATTATGATCTTTTCAGAGGAGGCCAGGTAGAAAAGCTCCATTCATCAATATGAAAAAGACAAAGTACACAAAAGATAGAAGTTACAATAATCAATCATTTTTCTAGAAGGGTAACAAAACCAGAGTAAGTTTAATAACAAATAGTAGCAAAAGTAGGCAATAATCCTATAGCTTTAGAATTGCATTGATAATTTTTCACAGTTACACCTGCAAAGCAGATTCATGGTAGATGAATGTTAAAAATCAACCACATTCATATACATTTGCAAAGCAGTATCAGAGCACAGTAGGAATGGTGATTGCAATGCAGTACAGGACATAAATAAGAGTAGTTGAGAGAAATTCTCAAGTAATAGCCAGATAGAGTATGTAGAGAGGAGATAATGACGGAAGAGTCTAGGTCTAGGAGGAGTTAGAATAAGTGGATTTGGAAAAGAAAAGGGAACGTAGAGTGGGAAAGATTAGGGAAAAAATCGACAGCAAGATAGTAGAGCTAAAGAGGAGGGAAAAGGGGAAGCTGGTTATTTAAATTTTGTAAAAACTCAAAGTAAGGTGCATTGAAGCTTGGGGAGACAGCAGCATTATCTGCAATATTTATCAACAGATAAAATGGTGACTTTTGCATATTAAAGCTGTTAATTGTTTACCAGATGAAAGAATGTTATGGCTTTCTTGTAACTGCAAGAAAGCCATAAAATGAGGCACTCATGAAACTCTGAACTAGCAGCTGAGAAAGAAGGCAGCTTTCAGGAGATAACAGCAAGATGTGAACTCCTGTGTTTGCTTCTGGATGGTCTTGCAGTTGTTGATTTCTGTATGCGATAAGTTTTGATCACCTGTAGTTCCTGTGACAAAAAATAAGCTAAAATATTCTGAGATGAAACAACTGTTAGTCCTGCTTTTGCTCTTGGTATCTCAACATCTATGTATGTTGCTGTTCTGTTGTCTGCCTGTGCACTTTGCTAGTAACTTAGCTCAGTTTAGGCTTCAGTACTCTATGATCTTGACCTAGACAGGTTATTTAGCTAGTATTAAAAGTTTCCTTTCAAGAATTCTGTTTCTGCAATCAATTAATTTGTCTGTTTTACGCAAATGTATATACATTTGCATATTTAACTTGTATCATTATTCCCTAACTTCTTTATTCACCTAAAATGTTGTGGTTGGGTATTTTGTAATACACTGTGTATTTTAGAAGAAGGGGTATTATTTGGCACTGTAGGTAGCCAAGCTGCTGCATCTACCTCTAAAGCCAGGCTGTTTAGCACATTACTAATGGTGTATTTTTATAATTGTATTTATTTGTTGATCAAGAGTGGCCCTAGCATAATAATATAGTGTGGTGGCAGATGAACCTTTCCAGGATAAAGATACTAGTAAGTAGAGACTTTCTACTAGCCTCATCATCAGCCCCCTTTTTCCTATTTTCTACATGAGGTTGGGGTGTCATGTCAGTTGTCACCATCTCTCTCAATTCAGTGCCACTCTACCTTGTTCGACAGTTATGCCTAACTGTCATAGATCTTCTGTCACACAATCCATCCATCCAGCTCTTTGCTGGATGCCCTCATTTCCTCTTGCCTTCTTCCTGTCTGTCCCAAATCTCCTTCACCAGATTGTCTTCTGCTTTTCTGCACATGTGCCCAAACCACCATAATCTGTTCTGTTTGACCTTCTCTACAACTGGAGATACTTTGGCTACTGCTCTTATGTCCCTATTTCTTCATCTGTTCCACAGTGTGCATCCGACCACCTGTCTCATGCACTTCATCACCATCACCTCTAGCTTCTTCAACTGCTCTGTTTATTACCAAGATTTCTGTACCATACAATAGTACTGATTGCACCACAATTTTATACACCTTCAGCTTTTTTGGGCATTCTTCTGTCATACACTGCTGCTGACACTCTGCGTCAGTTGGCTACATCTTCTCTGATTGACCTCCTCATTCAAACTGCTCTTCTACTCAACCAACCATTCCAAATACTTGAAGCTGTTAAACCTGTTCCACTATTTTCTCTTCACTCTCATTTCTCAGTTTTTTCTGATTTCTGTCATTTGCTGCCATTACAACTGTCTTATCTGTACTCAGTTCCATCCCATGTGCCTTCAGCCTTGCATTCCATTTTCCAATCCTTTGCTAAAGATCTTGCTCAGTCTGCCTGTAATGCCACATTATCTGCATAGCAGCTTTGTTGATCTTTCCTCTTCAACCTGTTTGCTAATGTAGTCATCAACAGTATGAACAGTAGTGGGTTCAGAGCTGAGACCGAACATTGTTTATACCTGAGTCATTTAGTCCTTGTACTAATTCTACCAATATTTCTGGGACTTAGAACCACAGCAGGACTGCCCAAATCAGCTTTCATGGCACCGTGTCATACGTTTTCTCCAAGTCTAAGAATGCCCATTTAGATTCTTTCCTCATCTCTAGCTTCTTCTCGGCTATTTGTCTCACTGCAAATACTGAGTCAGTTGTGCTGCAGCCTGATCTGAATCCGAACTGTTCATCTCCCATCATACTTTATATTATTCTGCATATTGTTTTATCAATCACCCATTCCAGAACTTTCATGCAGTGTGATAGGAGTTTGATACCTTTGTACTGCCCACATTTGTGAATGTTCCCTTTGTTCTTGTACATACTGGCACAAGTACACTTTTTCTGCAGTGATTTGTGATTTACTTTTCTCTCCATACTGCTATGAGTACCCTCAAGAGCCATTTCTCCCCGTCTCACCTAATATCTCGATCATATCTGCTGTGATCTCATCTGAGCCTGCTGCTTTCCCTGACTTAATTTTCTGTAGTGCTGTTCTTACTTCTATGTTGGGCTTTCTCCTCTTCTTTCATCATAAACTGTGTCTGAGGCAGGACAATTTCTGTGGGGTTTTCTTCATCCAGAAGCTGCTGGAAGTATTCCTTCCATCTGCCTTTTATTTCATGTGGACTGGTGAGCAGGTTATTGCTGGCATCCCTTATGAAGGGTGTATGACTACCTTCTTTACCTTTCTGTCTATGCCTTACAACCTGATAGTTTCTTTGTGTCATCTAATGACTCGCTTTCCAGAAACTGGTAGGGTGACTCTGATGCCTTGTTCATTGCAATAACAATACTTGTCTTAGTCTCTTTGTTAGCCAACCAATATTCCTTCTTAGCTGTGACCATCTTTTCTATCTCCCACTTTTTCCTGCTCTCCACCCCTTTCTTTTGATGACTTCCTGGACATCTGAATTCCACCACAAGCTTTCCTTATGTACCTTATTTTCATAACTGGTTCAGCCTCATATCGGTTCTGTAGTCCTCACACATGCCGTTTTGTGGTGCTGCCATTCTTCTCCACCTCCACATATTTCCTCTTCTTGAGGTGCTAGAGTCGTGAGTAATTCCTTGAACTCTGTGTTTTTTCCAGGCAATTTCCTAATCTCTGTTGACCTTAGTGCCTTCTCTGACCACTGCTTGCAGTTGATTGTGGTAATCAGTGGTTTGTGCTGTGGGCTGACTGTTTCACTGAGGAGGACTTTACAATCACTGATTCTACACCACTGCCTTTCCTTACTAGGAGGAAGTCTACAGGAGTTGCATGCTGAACACTGTTGTATGTGATCTTGTGACTGTCTTGCTGAACCATGTGTTAGCTACCATCAAGCTGTTTGTCAGACAGAAGGCTAGAATGACCTCTACTTCTTTATTTCTGTTGGCCCACCAATGTAGATCCAGGCAGTCCTCATATCCTATTGTCTTTCCTGATATCTGCATTCAGATACCCTGTTATCATCACCAGCTTGCTGTCCTGCTTGTCTAGCAGGTGCTGCAACTACTATCTGAACACACTATTTTCCTCACTATCACAACCCTGCTGTGGGACACAGGCTGAGATTGTGAATAGTGTCTTATCTTTACACAGGAGTCTGGTTGCCATGAGTCTGTCATTAATTCTGATGATATCCCTTACTGGCTTCTGAAGCCTCCCTCGCTCACCACAATTCCCACACAATTTCTAGTCTGTTCTCCTCCTGAGTAGTAGACTCTGGATCCCAAGCCAATTCCTCCTTACCATCATCCACTTCCAAGCTGCATTTTGTTAGTGAATCTACAGTAAGTGTTGCAATTCTTACCTCATGTTTAGCAGGTTGGTTGGTTTTACGTCTAGCTTTCGCTCAAGTGAGCTATCGCGGGTAACCCAAGCTGGACAAATGGACATCAGCTAACCAACAGCTTATTGACACAAGTTTACTGGGCTTTATCACGGGCACACATTGGCCAATAGGGGCACATATACCCCTTCAACTGTTAGGATGGGTCTCTGGTGTAGGTCAAGTAGGACAGGTCTTCAACCAACGTATCGCTGACAAGTAACCATGCCCATTTGGCAATATTAGTCAACACAAATGAATCACCTAGAGCTAATTTTTACACTGAGTGGCTAGACCTACCACTACATCACTCTTTGTATGGCAAAGACACTGTCATTTGTACAAAGTGCTAGAATTGCCTTCTGCTCATCCAGACAAAAATTTCTTTTGAAATCAACATTCAACCTTTGGTTTTATTTTTAGAACTAGATAATTTATTTATAGTTTACATTCTTCCACCAATAGCCCATTCAGATGGCCCTAATATCTCATGAAGTTTACCTCATTGGTAAACATTTGAAATGTTTGGGCCCAATAGAATGAGTCCCGAAATAGACTGGCCGAAAGATCAGACTTGGCATATACTAAATCCCAAGATGCCATTTCTCAGAATATTCCCATTTGTCCAAGGTATAGCAATCTTGGAGTTGGTATATATAAGTTCGGGGGTGGGGAGAGAGGTTTGAGGGGACTTGCCCCTCCCCCAAGCAAAAAGAAGGTTTATGGAGAAGAGCATTTTTCAAAATTTGCTCTTCTCCTACGTTTTTTGGTCTTTTTTTTTTTTTTTTTTTTTTTTTTTTTTAGCACTTGGCGTTCTGAATGCCAGCATTTCAATAGGGAGCATCACTCGCTACATAATTAAATACTGGTTAGTCAGTCTGTAGACTATTACATGCCTAACCAGTAAACATACAGTGACCAAAGGTGAGAATCGAACCCTGTACTTTTTGTCTGTGAGGTAAACACCTTAATCATTATGCCAGCCACCAATATCTTTAGAATGATTCACCAACATGTGTTAGGCTCCAGTGGTCTGGAACTCTCTACCATCGTGTACTAGGTGTCAGCTCTCTTTTCAGCAATTTGGTTAAGGATGTCTAATCACAATTTCTTGAATACAGTCTAGTTTTTGGAAGTGGTACATTAATTGTCTTTAATATCGTGTGCAAGTTAAATTGATGCCCTGTCTGTGTGTGATTTTTGCTGACAGACCTTCCTGCATCTGAAGTGTAATTTCACCTTTATTTCTCCTCATATATTGTCAGTTGATTTAAGATTCTATGTATTCATGTTTGTGTGTGGGAGATCATGTCTGCAGTGCTATGAGAGGATAACTAATTGTGATTTTACAGGAACACATCTCTAGTTGGGATTCATGTTACACTGCTATGGTAAGGATTTTCTTTTTTTTTTTTTTTTTTTTTTTGCAAAATGAGCAGAGCTCTTTTCTCTTTCGATCACTGTCTCTCTGTTTCACATACACACATCCAAACAGCCTGATTATGTTCTATTTCTGTCACCCAAACAAAAAATTATAGGCAGTACGTCTTCCTGATTCACTAAAAGTACTTTTTCAGGAGAAGGGTTATGGAACCCTAGAATCAACTAAATAGACTATGGACCCCTAGAATTGGTAGCACAGAAGGAATCCATAGAGGTGTTCAGAACAGCATGGTAGCAAATGGAATGAGGGGAAGGTAGGGATGGATCAGAGGTAAAATGTTAAAAGCCCTTAAAGGGTGGGACTAGATATTCTTATGTCTCCTGCCCTCAAGTAAATGAAATGGAATGTTCAATGACAGTCAGCGAGAGATGACAACAAAGTGACATACACTTGAATAACAAGGTGTCGGGGGTGCATAAACATTATCTGACAGTTCCATCAGTTAACTACACCATTTAGTAGGTGGACAAGCGTCCCTGCATCTCCCACTTCCCATATATATATATATATATATATATATATATATATATATATACACCAACTTCAAAAGTGCACAACAATGGGGAAAAGGAAAACATACTTAAGCATATTGTTTAATGACCTTGCACTACCAGCAAAAGCCCATGGTCACTTGCCAGTATGCTCACATTTTACTGGACACATTGACGCAACTTCTCATACAGACACACATGTAAATTTTTCACTGCACATACGCACCTGTAACTGGACACATTGACGCAACTTTTCATACCGACACACATGTAAATCTTTCACTGCACACACACATACACACTCACATACACACAAATCACTCATTACACAAAAATACACACTTACCACCAATGATAATTCTAAGACCTTCACAGCTTAAATACTGCAAATTTGTGGCAATACATAATGAAAAGATGTACCTTGATGAAAAGGAACAACAGTTTCCAATTTGAGCTATTCACCAAACAAACTGCATTCATACATGTATATACAGTATTTGGGTAATATGCAAATGGCTGAGACAGATTTCTGTGAGCTCTGACTTGTTGATCCTGTATTTTCAACTCTGACGCTGTTAACAGCATATAATCGGGAGAGGACTCTACCCACAGGACTCATGTTAGTGCTAGTTTCACGAGTTATATTTTTATGTTGTTGCACTCTGGTTTGATAAATTTCAGTATGATGAAAACAAATATGTTTAGCTTCCTTACAACTCCTCGTACATTTATTTCTTCTTCCACCTTACTTCCGTCTTTCTCTCTGCCTTCTCCTGCTATCTTTCTCACCTGCATCTACCTTTCTATCCATATATCCTTTATATAGTTATCATGGAGTCATTTTCCTTTTATATAACACCTTTTACACTGTTGCCTCTTTTTTGTCCTTCCATGCACCTGACCATAACACATACCAATGACTGCTTACCCCACCTTAACTCCTCCAGACTCACTGTGCAAGACTGAAGCCAGCAAGGACCTTAAAGGCATCATTGGACCCCTCATCATATGCTGCCATGGAGGTGTTTTTATTTTTTGACCTACCCACAATTTCCTGCCCCCTCCCCTGTTTTTGCTTGTATCTCTGAAGGGCACAAGTGCAGTAGGGATGTGCTGGTATGTTGACCCACCTCTGCAGCAGTTCAGCCTATGTCCACTTCCCACCCCTCCTTGGGCTATTCGCCTTCACCAGATAATGTATGCAAAGAACACCCAAACAACTGCTCCCCCTGGTGGGCTCCCCATCCTTGCTTGCCAGCAGCTCAGATGTGTTATCCTCTAATAGAAACTAGGACTACTGGATAATTATACTGTTACCGTAACAGTGTGTATCTAATTTGTGTTTTGTTTTAAACCAATATCTGTTTTATAAGGATAATGTATAACCAGCATTAATATGTGCTACTCATTGCATCTGCTTCTGTGTATTTCCAGGCAGTGCCTGAAAATGGTCCTGATGAATTATTGCTAAACCCCAGTCAACAGATTAAGTGCATGCATATACATAGTCTTCAATCATTCTAACAGTCATGCAACATTGTGCACATTCAGTTGTCTGCACGTACATGTGTGTGTGTGTGTGTGTGTGTGTGTGTGTGTGTATTTGTCTGTGCAGAAGCTATGGTAATATTATAATGACATATTTAGCAGCATCCTAATATCACATCCCTTCTCTTTACTGTGTTTTTGACATCCTAACTTGACTTGTAACACTAAGTTTTAGGAAGTGCATGCAATCTTATTTCCTCAGCTTTTCCTGATTTAGTTTAACCTCACTATCTAACTTGCACACAACTCAACATCAACCATACATTGATACACCATCCAGAAAAATCTCTAACAGCTGATCCAGCCTTATACCAATCCCCGTGTTCTCCACTCCACAAAGCAATCCCTACAACAAATGTCAAGGTCTTAAAATAATGTTGGAGACTCTCTGTATTCCAAATATAGCTCCAGAATTTGGAACAGTATACCACAACCTTTCATTTGTACAGCTAATTTCACTCACTTTAAAAACTTCCTGAAGAACCACCTAACTAACCAATGGCACTGCCCTTGCTCAGCCCCTGGTTAAAGATACCATCTTCCTCAATATCTACTCGTCTTACACTTTAGCTACAATACCCCACTTTGTCTTTCACCCTATTTAACACCACTTTCTTTGCTCAACACTGCCTCTCTACCTCATTTAGACCTATATGCTAATTATCTTTAGTCGACTACAGTATTATGTATTATGTATACTTTACTGTTTATATTTACTTCTTTCTTAAATGTACATTGAGATCTATGTACCACACTATGTTCTGAGTTAGGTATGTGATCTGCGTATCACACTATGTTCTGGCATATGTATTCTTGTTAACCCTTTGTAAACCAAAATGTACAATGTAAGCTACTTGCTAAGCATTGTCTTGGGTGCTTCTTTCTATAAACCATAATGTACTTTGTAAGTTGTTTGATAAGAATTTTGTATTGAAGCATTTCTTCCCTGGCCTCTGCTGAAAATGGGCTAACAACTCAATTGGACTTTCCCGGTAAACAGATCTAAAATAAATAAGTAATGGGCAGGAATAAAAGGTAGAAGATGTTATAATGGACATAGAAATAAATATGGTTAATGTAAAAAAATATATTTATGTAAAACAGACACAATGATGCTTGCAATAGCCTTTCCACTGATGTGGTTGTAACAAAAATGGTAGACAGAAAAAGGTACATATGTGAAGAAAATGCACTTGGAAATCTTAAAAAGGGGAAAATAAAATTTGCAGCCTTTATACCATCTGTATCTCAGCATGAATAAATTTTATTTATTTTATTTATTTTTATTTTACATTTGTTAACCGGGAGAGTCCTACTGGATACATGTCCATTTTCAGCGGAGGCCCGGGGAGAAAAGCTCCACGTATAAGCAAATAAGAATACACTATGTTGATATAATACAGTATGTTCACTTAAGTATTTTACACAAGAATAGTAGACATTTTAGAATATTTCTACTCATTTCATAAATGGAAAGGAAAAGGCAAACTACATGGATTGAACTGTTTTTTTTTTTTATCAAAGAACAAAGTGTACATATCTGAGACATTAAGGTGAATTGAAGGTGAAGAGATTCTTGTCCTGCATTGCGAGAGAGCACCATTTGAAGTTGTCCACTCATTTAAAATGAGGTTTTTGTCTTGTAAACATTTGCTCTAAGTGGCTGTTACTTTCACAAGAAGAATTTCTGAATCATGTGCCCTAATATTTAAGGAGTGCAAAGAAAGTCAGTATTTAAGAACAAGTCCCTCTTTTATTTATAAAGTGGTGTCTAAATTTACCACAAACTCTAAAAAGTATCCAGCAAGAACTCCGAGTACAAAAAAGCCCACACGTCGTACAAATATGTAAACTGACCACGTTTATTTTTAAGCGCTTTTCATTGCCAAAGTGTAGCAACTTCTTCAGAAATAAACACAAATTTTCAAACAGCATTATTTAAATAATTAATTCAATCACATGGTGTTCATATCAATTAAAAACGTCATAACTAGTTAACTTCATAAATACATTAAAGCTGAATGCACAACTTGAAATTCTAAATTACTATATATCAAAATATAAAATTTCACCATAATTATAAAATAAAATAAAACTTTCTTATAATGAAGTATATATATATATATATATATATATATATATATATATATATATATATATATATGTAGTTCAATACAATATAAGAACTTCATGTAAAAACAATACAATACAATATGCAGGATTTAGCTAACTTGCAAGTTATTCATCAAAGGGTACTAAGAAGTCTGCAGTAAATTACCTTTTCAGACTTCTGAGTTTTATTAGGCAAGCTATGTTACAAGAATCGTTTAAACCTGGAAAAGAAAATGCGTTTAAATGAATTTGCCATGCCAACTCACATTCTTCTAAAAGTAAATTGAAAGGGCCCCCTCTCATATCAACTTGTATCTGGTTTATTGCTTTGAACACAAATTTATGTCCTTCGTTAAAAGCAATATTTCATTGCTTATATTACATTATATTGCTAAGTGTGTATTCTGTCCAGCATTCTACATGGGTAAAATTGAGCATAGAATGCGGGACAGAGTATACGAACACACACATGCAATTTCCACAAATAAAATTGACAACCCTTTGGCGAAACATATTGCTTTTAACGGCAATTTTGCCGATAGGGATGACTGTTTTTAGGGATACAGATAATAGAAAGAGGAGGCTGGAATTTATTGGAGAAAACTGTCAAAGGAACCAAGATATTGGGAGCAAATAACTAGAAAGGGAATGGTAATAGAACGGGAAGAGGCCAAGAATTTATTTGGACTGCAGATTAGAGATTGCCTTTCCTATCAAGGATTGATATCAGAGTATAGGCAAAGAGAAAGAAATAGGGGACTCCTAAATGAAAGACCAGCACAGGTAGAGTTTTTAGTAGAATCTAGAACTGAAGCTGCCATTAAAAAAGGAATAATTTATAAAGAATATAAGATATTGTATGATAATTATAAGTATCAATCAGAGGAGTTTATAAAGGATTGGGAGGAGAGACTAGATAAGCAATACACAAAGAGACAATGGGAGGATATATGTATCTCTCCCAAATATGCAAAAAAAAGTCTAGAAGATTTAGGATCTTTGCCTGGAAGTGTTTACATACGTATTTTATACCCCAAGTAGACTCCAACGAATTTTTCTTCAGGTGGATAGCAAATGTGGGCAGGAAAGAGGTGGCTGGGAACATATATTTTGGGATTGTAGTGAGCTGACAGACTTTAGGGATTCCTTGCAAACCGCACTGTCTGAGATGCTGGGTGAGGGAATTGGACTGGCTGGGGGATATGATTTTTTTGAGCTATGATACAGAATTGGAATTGCCTAGATATAGTAAAGTCTTGCTGAGTCTAATGACTGTCGAGTAGAGGGGAACAATGACCTCTTTTTTCCTGGATGAGAACCCTTTTGTGATAAGGTGCGCCATGTAGAAGGTTTTCCTAACTACTGTGGCAATGTGATTATCAAAGGAGAGACTACTGTCCATCTCGGTCCCAAGGTCTCTTATCACACATTCGGCGTTAAGAAGATTGCTGCCTATGTGATAGTTCATGGGTACAGAGTTTTTACCAAAGGGGATAACCATTCATTTTTTGGAATTGAGCTTGAGGCCATGGCTCTGACACCAGGCATCTCTCTCAGTGAGGCCCTTCTGTAGGATGTCCACATCATTTGGGGACTCAACTATAGCTCCTAGTTTGCAGTCATCTGTGAACTTCATGAGCCAGAGGCTTTCTGTGTTAGTCTGTACTTCAGAGAAGTAGATACCAAACAGGAGAGGTCCCAGGACTGATCCAGGTCACTGGTTTGAAGTCAGATTTGAAGTCTGCAACTTTTACAGTGTGGGTTCTGTCAGTGAGCCAGTTGGCAACCCATCTTGTGACATAAGGATTTATACCTAGTTTAGTGAGTTTAGCTATAATTCTAGAATGGCGGATGGTGTCGAAAGCCTCGGCGAGGTCATGATAGACTGTGTGAACCATCTTACTCTTGTCTACGGCTTTGTTGACTGCCTCAAAGAAGTCGACCAGGTTCATGAGGCATGATCTGCCTTTCACAAACCCCAACTGGGTGGGGTCCAGAGTTTGGAGGTCACCAATATCTTTATGAATTTCATGATGATACATTCCATGGCCTTGCAGACCAGACTTGTCAGGCTAATAGGGCAATAGTTCCCAGGATTAGTGGTGGCTTCCCCTTTGTGGAGTGGGATAACTGTTGCTGTGTGCCATTCAGTGGGCACAAAGCCTGATGTGAGGGTATGATTGAACATGGTGCTTGGGTGGGGAGCCAGTTCGTTCTGAAGTTCATGTAAAACGCAGCCATGTATGCTGTGTTTTTGGCTTTAGAGAGTGCTGCTTTTACCTGTGTAGTTGTGATTACAGGGACTCTGCATTCTTCCTGTATATATATGGGCCCTTTAGGTTCATTGCTAACTTTACCCCCCTCTCACCCCCTGTCTGCCAGGATGTTGGCAATATCAGTTGGTTCTGTAATTTTTGTGCCATTGTGCTGTAACTCAGAGCAAATCTGGGTGTTGCCATTGAGATTCTTGACATAGCTATAGAATGCTTTATGGTTGTCCTTAGAATCAGTGGTGATCTTGTTTTTGTAGCTAGCTTTGGAGGATGTTATAAAGGATCTTCGTCACTCATGGGATTTTACTCTCTTTTGCAACAGTTTCTTGCTTTTGTTGTAGAGTTTGTTTATGGCAGGTGATCACCAGATTGGTTTCCTTTTTTTGGAGGATAGCATCTTGGTTCTTTTTGGGATAGCATGATCCATGCACTCGTGTAAGTGCTTATAGAGTGCATTTGTGTAGGATTCAGCAGTCATAACTGTATTGTCCATCTGCATGGGTGTCATGAAGTTCGCCACTTCTGTCTTAAGAAGCATGAAGTTGGTTTTGGAGAAATTTTTTACCGTGGGTTCCTTAATGGGGGTTGCGGGCAAGATATCTAGAGTGATTAGCTTATGGCTGGATCTGACCAACAAGGAGTTGACTTCAGGTGTGGAACACCGGTCACTCATGTTGGTAATGACTAGGTCTAGGACATTGTTGCCTCTGGTGGGGGTGTGCATAAGTTGATCCAGGGCATTGGAATTTATGAATTCCAGAAAGCGCTGAGCGAAGGAATTGGTTACATGAGTAGTTTTCCCAGTTAATGGTGAGGTAGTTGAAAGTGGCCAATATTAGGGTGTTTAGTTGAACCGTAATATTTTCCAGTATATCAAGAAAAGGGGAGTGGGAATCCTGGGGCATGGGTGGGGATCTGTAGCAAGCTACAATTTGGATTGCAGTTTTGCCCAGAGTTAGTTGCACTTGGATAACCTCAGATGCATTATGCTGAGCAACTAGCCTGGAGGTGTGGATAACCTTAATGAATATGGACACACCTCCACCTTTGGTGTTCCAGTCCAGGTTAGATTGTTGAAAAGTGTGGTATGAGTTTTAGCCTAGCAATGCAGGGGTGCTCTCTGGAGCCTTGAACCAGGTCTCAGTCACTGCACAGATATCAATGTTCTCCATTTTAAGGAGTGCCTCAAGTGAGTGCATTTTGAGATTTAGACTTTTAGCATTGAGTAGCATTACCCTCAGTTTTTGTTTGCCTGTTCTTGTTATGGTGGTGAATTTGTCATTTGAATCTTGCTTAAAAAAAGGCACTATAGGGGCGGCAAGAGCCTTTGCCAGTGTCCGGAATCCCAGGGGTGACAGGTGTAGGCCATCTCTGGCAAAGCATCATGGTCTGTCGACCTTGCCATCCCAGGCAGACAGATACTGGATCCCCTTAGAATGACACCAGAAGCTTAGCCAATTGTTGAAGTCAATCATTTTGTCCTTGTACTGTGGTATCATTCTGGGTGATGGCAGGATGCTACTCAGGGCTGGGGTCATGCTTGCCTGGGCTACAAGATCAGAGAGCTCTTCCATGTCTCTTTTCATGTAATCCAGGGTCACACCAGCATGGACAATCAGTCATATTTGTACTTGTGGAGTGACCCGAGTGTGTGGGTTTTGTGATGGATCCCTGGCACCCAACAGGCAGCTGACAGTAACCTTTTCCTTGTTTAGCCTGGTGAGTGGGACATCAGTGTGCCTGACTATAGAGTCACCTATGACTAGTGTGTTGGGTAAGTTTTGCCTTCTGGGCTGTGGTTGAGTGGCACAATGATTCTGTGGGCTATGTGTCACTTGGGTTGTGTTGGTGGGGGGAGGTTGCTTGCGTTTCTGCTTTGGAGGTCTCTGTTGCTTGAGCAGATTAGTATTGAGAGCCTCTGCGAATGTTTTTGTGTTTTTATGTGTGGATTTTGGTGGTGTAGGTTTAGTGGGACTATGTGAATGTGGTGTGGTGCGTTTACCTTCTCCTCTTGACTGTCAAGTTCAGTCTTGGTTGGCGAGAGCTTTACCTCCAGTTTGGCTAGATAAGTGCATCTCTCAGGTTGTAGTGTTAGGTGGTAGGAGAGGGTTGTCTGTATACATGAGGCAATTACTACATTGCCCCAAGAAGCCCATATTCATCAGATAGACAGGAGAGAACACTGAGAGCTGACCCTTGGACATGCCAGAATAAAAAAAACTCCCTCTAGACAAATTAAGAAAGTGAGTACAGGAGCTGTTTTTCTCTAAGCAAGTGAGGAAAGTAAGTACCAAAACTGTTTTTCTCTAGGTAATGAGGAAGGTTGATTTCTGTAGTAATTTGTAGCTTATTTAGTGCTTACAACAAGTTCTGAACAAGTGCTGAGCACAAATAAGCAAATTCAAGTGCTAAAACTAAGAATCTGTAGCTGGATCTTGTTGTAGATAGGCTTCCTAGTGCTTATCACTCCCACTAATAAGCTAGAAGGCTTCCCTCCAACACATTAAGGCTTGGGGGTGCAGAAGGTTGCAAATCTGTATCTGGACTAAACTAGTTACAGGAAAGGTGGGAAACAAGTGCAAATACAGGCTTTTAAACCCTGAAGTTGGAAGAGATGGAAAAGCTGCCCAAATAGCCAATAAACTACAATTTCTGGGCCAGAAACCACTCTTGTGGTAGGCTACCTAGTGTTTACCACTCCCACTGATAAGCTAGACGGCTTCCCTCCAACACAGAAAGGCTTGGGGGCACAGAAGCTTACAAACAGTCCTGGATACAGCAAATCTGTATCTGGACTAGACTACTTACAGGAAAGGCAGAAAACAAGCTTGGAATATATACATAGCCATAGATTTGCTGACACCATTGTGCCAATCCTTGGTGAGAACCAGCTCTAATGTAATACAGACCATAGGAAGTGGAACCGAAGGGTTTTCTGTCCACAAACACAAACACAAGAGGAAAAGGGAGCTTATGGGCAACAATTTTGAAGCCGGCGACCTGTTTGAACCGAATGGTGGAACTTTTAATCCGGACGCTACACCAAGGATATTGTGCAACAACGTGGTGGGAACTGTTGATGGTGAATATGCCGAGGGAGTGAACTCTGCATTTAAATCCAAAGTACCGACTCCGTGTTTGGCTAACTCAGGTACTTTTCTTGACAAAAGAGTTAAAGAGACTGCTGAATGGCTTAAAGTAAAATATAGTTTTAAGCTGGACAATGGAGCTCCCTAGGGACCTCCTAATACGGATTCATATTCCATCAAAATTGATAGAATTTCTAAGTTAATGTTAAAATATAGAGTTTTATGTATAGAAAATGCATATCTTTCTGAGTGCATTAACAAGAACATTGTCCCGATGGGACTAAGGGTATATAAATACCCTAATAATGTACAAGTGGGTTCAGACTTCCATAAGGAATTATTGGAAGTCTTTAATAATTGTGGACTGGATGTTTTAAAATTAATAATTAAGAAGAATGTTAGAACACAGGAGAAATTGCAGAAGGAAATTGATGAATTAGATAAATACATTAAGGAAGATCTGATTTTTGGGATAAAGGAAGAAAAGGATAAGTATTATAAAGTGAGAAATGATATTGATACAAAATGCAGTGACTTGATTGTTAGAAAAATGAATAAACTGAAGAGGGACATACAGGAATATGAGAATAATGTTAGTTACCCTAAGCCACCTTATACCAATAAGAGTACTTATGGACTGAATAAAAGGGAGAAAGGTGACAGTTATATAGATCAAAGGTTTGATGGGTGGAATAATTATGAGTATAATCAAGAATTTCCGCCGTTGGTTAGAGAGGATAGTTTCTATTATAAGCAGGATAATCGGAAGGGAAATTTTCGAGTGGGGGGGGAGAAGGGGAGGGGGAGATATTAGATATATATACCCCTATCCCTTGTGAAATAGTTTCCGCCCAGGATATAGTTGTAGAGGGATATAAAAATACTTATGATGGCTTTTCTATTTACAATTTTAGCAATATTCCGTTGACTAAGGAGCATTTTAATCTCCTGGCTAAGGGGCTTAAATATATCCCCTATATTAAAGGGGACCTAACAAAAACTTTATTAGACATTAAGTTGTTCTTAAGAAAAATAAATTTGGAAATATTATTTTCTATAAATAATATAAATAGAACAATCCAAAACCATCAAGGTTTAATGCGTAAATCTATTTTTAACCCTCCGATACATCCCCAATTAAAAAACCTGGAACTTACTTTAGAAAAGGAAGTTAGAAATGCGCAAAGGAAAACTAAATATAAAATGAACCTAAGTAAGGATGAAAATATAATTTTGGGAGAATTAAAATCTAATCCCAGAGTTAGAATTATGAAACCTGATAAAGGTGGGGGGATTGTAATTATGGATTCTATATATTATGAGGGTAAAATGAATCAAATTCTAAGAGATGAAGTCAAATATACCTGTGTCTCAAGGAATGAAATAAATCTGGCATATAATAAAATTGATATTGTATTACAAGATATGCTGCAGGAAGGAGTGATAGATAAAAAATGTATATATATTTGAAAGTTGAGAAACCAAAAATCCCCATTATCTTTGGAATTCCCAAGATTCATAAAAATCTTGAAGACCCCCCCTTAAGACCCATAGTATCTGCTGATGGATCTAAAATGCTGCCATTAGTGAAATATGTGGATACAAAAACCAAACACATTTGGGATAATAATAAAGTTATACTTAGGGACTCCTGGGACTTACTAAGAAAAATTAAACCAGAATTATATTCCAACAATTTATTATTTGTTACTATTGATATAATTGATTTATTTTCCTGTATACCGTATGAGACAGGAATGAAAATGTTTGAAGAAGTTATTTTCCAAGATAAAATTTTGTCCCATAATGAAAAGGTAGTGAGCACAGGACTCATGGATATAGTTTTACAAAATAATTTTTTAATCTTTAATGGAGAATTTTTTTCAACAAATTCAAGGGGTAGCCATGGGGGCTGCCTGTGCCCCTACCTTTGCAAATTTAATTTTGGCAAAATGGGAAGAAACATTTATTCTACATTCTAAATTTAAGTCTTGTTGGTCTTTATACCATAGATTTTTAGATGATATAGTTATATTTTGGACAGAAAGTAGTGACAATTTTGAAGAGTTTATGGAATACGTAAGCAATACTACTAACTTCCTCAAATTTACTTATAAAAAATCATATGAAATTCTCCAATATTTGGACTTAGAAATATATAAGGCAAGTAATGAATTGGAAACTAGGATATACAGAAAAACTACTTTCTGTAATTCTTTCCTTCACTATAATAGTGCACATCCGGCACATTGTAAAAGAAATATAGTGAAGGGGCAATTTGTGGGAGGTTGCAGAATGACTAGTTTGGATAGTGATTTTATTGTGGAATGTGATTTGCTTCAACAAATGTTTCTGGATAGGGGGTACCCCAAGGATTTTATTAAGAATATTAGGTTCGAAGTGGAAAGAGGTAGAGAAAATAGATTTAAACCTATTAAGGGGGTTGTAAATAGCAATGATAAGGAAAATTATGAAATGGGGAATAAAGAGATAGAAAATTCAGATGAATATCAGCAGGCCTTGGTTTTGGAATATAACGCAATTAATTATAATATAAAAGGAACTTTCCAAAAAGAGTGGGAAAGATTTATTACCCTTACTGATTTGGAAGATATACCCAAGATACTACCAAAAGTGGTTTACAAAAATTCTAGTAGTATAAGGAATATCTTAGAAAACAAAGATACAATGGTAACAATCAAACAAATCCCTTTAAGGATGGTGGAAGGAAATTAGGCACTTTCAAATGTGGAAGGTGTAATCAGTGCGAATATATTATTAACAATGGAGAGATATTTTTGGAAAGTAGAAATAGATGGATACGAAGTAAAGGGTATTATAATTGTGATTCTAAGGGGTTAATATACCTTGCTATATGTCAAAAATGTGGTTCGTTCTATTTGGGGAAAACAGAGAGAACTCTGAAAAGAAGTATATACGAACACATTTATGATATTTCAAAAGGAAAAGAAACAAATGCATTATTTAAACATTCTAGAATATGTGATGGGTATAAATTCCTCTTTTTAGTATTGGAGCAAATTAAGTATGACATTAGGGGTGGCATATGGGAAGAAAAAATAGAGTACAAAGAATTATGGTGGCAAGTAACCCTGGAAGCAGGTAAATTTCCAGGGTTAAATGATTATCTTTCTATATTGCCAGTACTAAAATTAAGGGCTGCTAAAATGTAGTGAAAAAGATATAAATGTAATATATTACAATAGATGGCACTGTTTCCCATGAGATTGTGAGTAGTAAAATGAACTGCATTAATATTGTATTTATAAGCATTTTATTCTCCTTATAAATTTTGTATTTACTTCTATTTTATAACATTATAAATTTAAATGATTTTATTGTGAAATATTTATATATTAAATTTATTTATTAATATGTTTTTAATATTATTTATGAGTAAATGAATTCATTAGATGTATAGGGAAATGAAGTTAATGAATATTCATGAGCCCACTCGAACACTGATTAGACTGTTTGAAATGTAATGTAGGAATTCTATTGGATTATTAGTTTTAAAGTTCTATAAATATAATTGATGTGACTTATTTGTTCATCTGATGAAGTCCTAATTTATGTGGATGAAAATGCATGGTTGATTTTAAAGAGTTTATGACAGTGTTATTTGCGTGTGGAATAAAGCTCAATTTTGCACAGTTCGTTTTTTGACTTCTGTCTGAATCTACGGCTTTCTTTTGGCTTACTAGTGACTGTTTGGAAGCTTCCACTGTTGCAGTTTTACAGTTCAGAGATGAGATACTTAAAAAAAATGTCCTGAAAGAGGGACCGTGGGACAGTAACTGTCAGGTTCCCTATGAGGTCACAGAACAAATAGGACCACTGGTATACAGGTTACAAAGGAAAAACAAGGAAAATATTAACCCTAGAAAACAGGGGACACCCAAACAAAAGCAGCACACCATGTTGGTTCATAGTGATCAGTGTAGGTTAATAAAAGCAAAAACAGAGTTAGAAAAGTAACACTGTTAACGGTGTTAGGAAAGTAAGTCTATTTAAATTTGTTTGTAGATGCCGACAAACCCAGTTGGAAGGCAGCCAGAGGAAACTGAGGAAACTAGACCTCACACATTGAAATGCAAGTTTTGGGAGTGTATGTTAATACTCATATGCATTTTGTTATTAATACTCCATTTTTTGTTAATAATGATATGTGAACAGATCAAGGCGATCCAAACAAGAGATGTAAATACAGAAGGAAATGAAGATAAAGAAGTTGTAAACAAGGTAAAGGTAATTTAAAAAAGAAATATACATACAAAACAAAATGTAAATAGAAATGTTGTAAAGAAGAAATGGGAAGAGATACTCCAGTGTAATAGATCATGAGAACAAGGACATCAAGACCGGGTACCTGATTTCAGTACATTTTTGGCCATGCAAAAATTGGTTGCAAAGCTACATAATAAATCAAATTGTTGGGTTTGTAGACACATTGCTTACAGAGGGAAAATGCAATTACATGCAGTCCCTGTAGATGTTACAGATACATGTTTTATGTTTAAAGGATCTTATAAAAATAGAATTGTAAAACAATCAGCCATAAAAGAACATTTACAGTTGATGGAAGCAGGAAAAGGGATACAATGTTTCCAAAAGAAAGGGCCAGTCAGAGTTGGTATTAGTAATTGTAACTATTTCATTACTTCACACCAACTTTGTTCACATGAAAAGCTTGAGTATCATGGAAAAGTTGATAAAATAAAAACAGTATGGGAGTTAACACATAACATTTCTTTAAAGAAAGGGATGAAAGACTTCTTTAAGAGTGAGGCCACAACTAATTCAATGGACCAAGAGAATGTTACAATTCTGGCAGAAGGGTTTTTTTTCATATGTGGGAAAAATGCTTACAAATGGCTAGCAGTAGGATGGCAGGGATCCTGTTACATAGGGTATGCAGTTCTAATGATTTACTCACACATTACCAGAGGACATTATAAGAAATCACCAGAAAAAGAGAGTGGCTCCTGATAGTTTTTCCAAAATAGGGGATGATTTAAAACAGTTGGACATAGGAGATGATTTAAAACAGTTGGACATAGGAGATGGTGTTATTTTAGGAGCTGGGATCTTTCCATGGTATGGTGCCGCTAAGGCAATATGGGAATTATGGAAAGTTGCAAAGCTGATGGAAGTTTTAGCAAATACAACTTATGGAGCTATCTCAGATATAACAGAAGAAATGGTAGCAATGAGGACAATGGTCCTCCAAAACAGGATGGCTTTAGATTACTTGCTTGCTAGCCCAAGGGGGGGGGGGGTATGCGCTCTGATCAAAACAGAATTCTGCACATACATTCCTAATAAATCAGAATCTATACATAGGCATTTAGAGAGAATCGCTGAGATTTCCTTAAAATCCAGAAAAACATGGAGTACAGAGTGGTCAGATTGGTTAAGCAGACTGTTTTCAGGTTGGTGGGGTACTATAATCCTGGCATTGATTGCCTTCATTGTCATTATCTTTTAATCGACAGTTTCCATGTGTGTTAACATTTGTCTTAATAGCAATATTAATCAAGTAAGTGCAGTGGACGAAAGGGCTCAAAGTACCGAGGAGCATTTTTTCTCTGGCTTAATTAAAATAAAAAGGGGGAATTGATCGATATTATATAACATTAAATATTTTCCACAAAGCAATTATAAAAGTAATGCTTGTTTATATATCTTAAATACAAGGTTTGAAATAAATGTTTCTTTCCAAAAAGCAGAAACTGCAGGGCTGAGCTCCAGAGTTAAGAACAGACAATGTGCTTAAGCAAGCATGAACTTCAGAGTTAAGAATAGATGTAATGTACTGAAGCAAACAGCTGTGTCAGACACCTGCAAAAATAATTTCTGATGAAACATGCTTAGTTTAGCTTTACTATAAATATGTTTGAAAATGGTTCATGGAAAAAAGAATATGTCTAGTCTGACATGTTTTTTAAGACGTGGTTATGGGCTAAACATAATGGTAAATGGCATCCTGTTATAATAATATTTGGAACATACAAAGAAGGAAGTTGTTCAAAAAAGGAATAAGAGGGACTTTTTGTAAAGACTTCAGATCCAGAAATGAAGAAAATAACCAAAGGACAGGGAACAGAAATCAGGCATGCAAACCACACAGACACTTCAAAACATCTGTTGCTAAGAGTAGTGTATATAAACTGGACATTGCTTCCTCTTCTCCAGAGACTTACTGATCAAGTGTGCATTGATCATAGGCATCACAGTTTGAGAAGCAAAGACTTTATTCTAGCTATGTTATAATAGAATTGAAATAACTCAGACATCATAACTGCTTGGCAATATTTTGTATTCATACAATAAACAATGATGAATACAGTAATATGTCAGTCTGGTCACTTCTGCCATTATAAATTTAATACAGACTAACCACCATTAGAGAGCCGATAAGCTACACTACTTGTAACAATGTTACTTATGATCTACATTGATCATGGTGTGATGAGTACTGTAGGTACATCGTATCTCAGCAATGCCATTAATTACACCTCTTTTATATGCTACTGGTTATTTTAGACTTACAGAGGTGGTGCAGAGACAAAGCTGCTTTCTTGATGGTATGGGGGATAAACTTGCTCCCCACAAGGAATTTAAAGTTTCATTCTGAGTTTAGTTTCAATTCTAAGACTTAAATTGCTGTCCAGTACTTTCACTAATACAGTTCCTGAAAAACAGAACACCTTTAAAGTGACCTCCCAAAGAAAACTTCTGCAATGACAGGCTTGTAAAACAATATCTAGATTGGCATTCTGCATTTTATAAAAATCTATGTCTTCTTCGACTTCTTCTATGTCTTTCGGATTTTTCCCAGTAAGGGGTCACCACAGTGGAACTCCGGTCCGCTAATGATTGGCAGTAGATTTTTTACAAAACGTCGGGGTGCCAGCTCAACACCCAACCTTCAATGAAGGCACACCCATTTACGCACGCATGACTTTCAAATGCTACCCAACCATGGGGAGGACATGCAAACTCCACACAGAAGGCACTCCCAAGCCAAGCCGAGAATCGGACGGGAGAACCTCTTGCTGTGAGGTAACAATGCTACCGCCATACCACCGCAGCAGGTAATACCCTAACATAACAACTCATTACTGAGAGATTTGGGAATGCAAGCTGACTGTAGCCTAAGCTTTAACCATCATGTGTCTACTGTGGTAAGGAAGGCATTCTATGTTGCTGACCCCATTATCAAAGCCATTGCCTCAAGAGCAAAAGAGGTAATCTCAACAGAGAAACAAAACACCCCTGTACTCAACCCTTATCAGGCCAATAATTGAGTACAAGACTCCCTTTGGTATGTACCTTACAAGGCACCTGCAGCAACTTGAGAGGCCTCAGAGATTTCTAACCAAGGAAAATTACAGGGTCACCACCACATGTCCTACACTGACACATAGAAGTCACCATCACTGTACTCAGTTGTGTACTGACTTCTTAGAGAAGACTTGTGCATGGCATGCACATCAATCTCAGATCCAAACCTAATGGAAATGCTGCAC
>NC_056737.1:97123761-97172372 GCF_019279795.1 Protopterus annectens
AGTAATTTGCCACAATTGTAGGCTTAGTTACATATCTTACACGGAGCTTCCTCCTTGACAACCACTAAGCGGAGGCCATATTGTTTTTGCTCTGCAAGTCCCTCCATTGACATTTCATGTAATACATAAATCCCACAATTGTGGGCTTATAAGCTTCGGTTTTCAGTTTTAGGTAGCGCACCCGTTTGCGGGTGTGCGCTACAGTTAAACACATAAATCCGTGAAAAAAAAGTTATATAACTTTTTTTTCAACACTTTCATGCCAATGGCCACATATTTGGCCATTGGCATATAATGTAACAAATGCACCCTTTATTTGGAGCTGACATAGCTGCGTTTTTAATTTTGCAGAAATGTACTCAGTTGTCAGCTGAGTACATTTCTGCAACTAACACGTCCGTTACGGACTGGTTTGGCTTCGTGGATCGCTCACATACCTCATTTGCATATCTTGGAGCTGCAAATGAGGTATTGAGCATTCCACCCACTCCGTGTAAGAGACGTGTTAGCTGTCTCTTACACGGAGATTTGGGCTGTTGCTGAATCAGGAGGCTTACACGGAGGCTTACACTACTCTTGAACTCCGTGTAAGCCTTCCTGAATCTGGCCCATAGTCTATGATAATTGGTTAGCAAACATTTGACTTAGTGAAGCTTTGTCTACAATGTCCTGAATTTTATTCAATAACCTTTACTTCTTGCTTTCTAAGGTATTAATAATAGATTTTGATGACATGGTTTGTAAAAAAAAAAAAAAAAAGAGGAAAATTACATGAATTTTTGCAAAAACATATTAACACTGGTAACATTATGGATAAACATCAAGAAACCTCCATTCATGCAGACATAATGGTAATCAGTGTGTTGTGACTGTGTGCAGATAAACATATGCATATTCACATGTGAATTTTCACAAAAAAAGTAATTTATTTCTGATTTCAGATTCAGATTTTTCCTGAATGAGTTTGGAAATATGCTATTAGTAATTCCTCAAATTATTTTAAGGCAGATATAGATAAAATATGGCTAATTAATTAATTGGTCAGTTCATTGATTAATTAAGGATAAAATGAGAAAAGGTATCTTAGTTGAAATAACTAGTTTTGTCTCATGATTTTCAATATATTTTCCATTATTTTTCTCTAACATTTTTCAACTAAGATACATTTTCTCCCTTTATTATCATTAGTTGTTACCACTGTCTGCATGAATGGAGGTTTCAAGATGTTTACCCATAATGTTAACAGTGTTGTGATCTTTTTGCAAAATTCATGTATTTTTTTACAAGCCATGTGGCTACCTGAAACAAAATACTTTTACTTAAACTTACTATGTGTCAACTGGTTAGCCAGGAATCAGACCCTGAATCTTCTGATTTATGTAACTTGAATTTTTCAGTTAGCTTTCCCTGTAAATGCAAAACAACTTAGTAGCTTTCAACATTTCAGCCATATAAAACTTATTGTTGTTTACCTCTGTAAATCTTAACTCTAGCTGATAAATAACAGAAACAAAATCATTTTTTCCTATAACCTTCTGTTTTCCATAGTTATTACTGCTTTTGTCTTCATCATGTGTCAAACCATGAATGTTTCTCATTCCACTAAGAGGTCAGTGGAGCATGTCCTATAGTTTAGTGTATAATTACCTTCTGCTTGTCTCTGAAGACATGCTTGTCTTTACCTCTCTACCATGTGAAAGCATGTTGAAAAAGAACTATGTTTATTAGTACATTTTATATATGAATAAACTTGTCCCTCTTGTTCTATTGATCAATTAAATCTACTGTTGATTCCAGTCTTCCTGGGATGTTTGTTTATTTTATTTATTTTTTTAGTTTGTCTACACTGATCATAGTAGACCATTGGCAGTTAAAGCCCAGGTGAAGAAATTCAGAAAAAAATACACCAAAATAAATTCACAAACAGATTAATCCCAGAAGATAGATGATTGATACAATATGTTAATATTATTAACAGGGTATAAAAACAAATGTGAATTCATTTTAGTACTAAATATGAGAGAGAAGTAGCAGATGAGAACAGAATGTCAAAGGAGGAGTAATGCAGGTGAGGAGGGAGTCAGGTTATGTCATCATCATCATCATCATCATCAACCCCCTTTTTCCCATTTTCTACATGGGGTCGAGGTTTTGAGTTTACTGTCATCATCTCTTTTGATTCAATGACACACTCCTACCTTCTTCGACGCTCATGCCTGACTGTCACAGATCTTCTCTCACACAATCCATACACCTCTTTGCTGGATATCCTTGTTTCCACTTACCTTCTTCCTGTCTGTCCAAAATCTTCTTCACCAGATTGTCTTCTGCTTTTCTACATGTGCCCAAGCCACCATAATCTGTTGTCTTTGATCTACTCTGCAGTTGGAGCTACTTTGGCTTCTTCTCTTATGCCCTCATTTCCTCATCTGTCTCACAGTGTGCAACCTACCACCACTCTCAGGCACTTCATTTCTCTCACCTCTAGCTTCCTCGTCTGCTCTGCCTTTACTGACCAAGTTTCTGTACCATGCACTACTGTTTTGTCCACTTTACTTTTCAGTTTCTTTGGCATTCTTCTGTCATACACTATACCTGCTGCAGTCCCTCTGATTCTAGCTTTGACCTCTTCATTCAGACTTCCCTTCTCCTTCACCACACATCACAGATACCTGAAGCTGTTAACCTGTTCCACTGTCTTCCTTTCTATCACAAGTCTTAGCTTCTTCTGATTTACCCAATTTGCTGCCATTACCACTGTCTTATCTGTGCTTAGTTTCATTCCATGTGCCTTCAATTTTGCATTCCATGTCCCTATCCTTTGCTGAAGTTCTTGCTCAGAGTCTGTCTGTAAAGCCACGTCATCTACATATAGTAACTTTGTTGACTTGTCCCTCCAACCTCTTTGCTAATGTAGTCCACCACCAGTATGTACATCAGTGTGCTCAGTGCTGAACCCTGATGTACACCTACTCCTACTAGGAACCCCTGTGAGAGACCAAACACCATTTGTGCTTGAGTCATTGCATCCTTGTACACAACCTGCACTAATTCTACCAATGTTTCTGGGACTTTGAACCACCACAGTACTGACCAAATCAGCTTTTTTGTGTGCTTGTTGTATGCTTTCATGAAGTCTAGGAATGCCCATTTGGACTTTCCCTCATATCTAGCTTCTTCTCAACTTTCTGTCTCACTACAAACATCTGGTCAGTTGTGCTGCATCCTGATCTGAATCTGAACTGCTCATCTCCCATCTTACTTTCTACTGCTTTGCATATCTATTTATTAATCACCCTCTCTAGAACTTTCATGCAATGTGACAGGAGTTTGATGCCTCTGTACTGCCTACAGTTGTGGCTGTTCACTTTGTTCTTGTACACTGACATGAGTGTGCTTATTCTCCAGTCATCTGTGATGCATCTTTCTCTCCACACTTCTATGAGTACCCTCAGGAGCCATTTCTCCCCTAGCTCACTCAGCATCTTTATCATATCTGCTGTGACCTCATTTGAGCCTGCTGCTTTCCCTGACTTCATTTTCTTTAGTGCTGTTCTTACTTCTTCTATGGTGGACTCTTCTTCTCACATTGTAAGCTGTGTCTGGGTCAGTACCACTTCTGTAGGGCTTTCTTTATTTAAAAGCTGTTGGAAGTACTCTTTCCATCTGCCTTTGATGTCCTGTAGGCTGGTGAGCAGTTTGTGGCTGGCATCCTTTATGAAGGGTATCTGACTATCAACTTTATCTTTCTGTCTTTGCCTTGCAACCTGATATGCTTTCTTTGTGCCAACTACTGAGTCAATTTCCAGAAGCTGGTAGAGTGCCTCCAGTGCCTTATTCTTTGCTATTGCAACTCTTTCTTAGCTTCTTTGTTAGCCAACCAGTATTCCTTCCTAGCCTGATCCATCTTTTCTCTCTCCCACTTCGTCCTGCACTCCTTTCTTTTGATGACTTCCTGAACTTCTATATTCCACCACCAGCTTTCCTTATGTACCTTAGTTACATAGCTGATCAGCCACATACCTGTTTTGTTGTCCACAGACATGTTGTTTTGAGGAGCTGCCATTCTTCTTCAACTCCACCTATTTCCTCCTTTTCTTGGAGTGCTGCAGCTCTGAGTAACTCCTTGAACTGTTGGGCTTTCTCTCCAGTCAACTACCAGGTCTTCAGCCTATTCTATGTTAACTTTAAATCCTTTTCTCACCACTGCTTACAGCTGATTGTGATAACCAGTGGTTTATGCTGTGGGCTGACTGTTCCACTGCAAATGAATTTGCATTCACTGATTCTACCCCAGTGCCCTTTCCTTACTAGGAGGAAACCTACCTGAGCTGCATGTTGCCCACTCTTGTATATGATCTTGTGACTGTCTTTCTGAACCATGTGTTGGCTACCATCATGCTATTTGTCAGAGAGAGAAGTATAGAATGGCCTCACCTTCTTTATTCCTGTTGCCCCACTCATGTGAACCCAGGCAGTCCTCATATCCTGTTCTTAGTCTGTCCCAATATGCACATTCAAGTCACCCATTATCAATACCAGTTTATGTTGTCCTGCTTTATCTGGTAGGTCCTGCAATGACCCTGATGTGGGGCATAGGCTGAGATTATAAATACTGTCATAACTAGAGTCTGTTTGCCATGAATCTGTCACCAATTCTGATGACATCCCTCACTGCCTTCTGAAGCCTATCTCTCACCACAATTCCCACACCATATCTAGCCTCTTCTTCTCCTGAGTAGTAGACTCTGGTTCTCAAGCCAAATGGCTTTGCTGAACTGCCCTTCAACTTTGTGTCCTGGATTTGTATGGTGTCCTCCTCCATACCATTATGTCATACACTTCCAAGCGCCATGCTTTCAGTGAATCTACATTGAGAATAGCAATTCTTCATTCACGTGTGGCAGTCTTATTGATTTTATATCCAACTTTCACTCAACAGAGCTATTCCAGGTAACGCAAGCTGGGCAACTGGACACTACCCAGTAGCTTATTGATACAGGCCTACTGGGCTTTATGTTGGGCACACACTGGCCAATCCTCAACTCACTTATCACTGGTAACTACCCATGTCCATTATGCCTGTGATACCTGTGCACTGGCCCAGTAATCAAGAAGCCTCAATCCTCACCACTAGTACCAGTAAGGGACATGCACATTGGGGGGATAACAAGTACACACACAGTAAAGTACAATTTTCCTTAAGAGCACACAGAGATCACAGTCAGTCTGGGGCTGGTTTCTCCCTTTCTCTCCAAATCCCCAATAAGACTCCCCACTGGCACAACTATAGGGTACAGAACTCAGTCTAGTGGTCAAGCTAAAACCTCCAGCACCCTCTCTGTCCAACCAGTGCTTCATGTCCCTGCCCAAGTAGCTGACACACACACACTTTGGGATATGAGTTTTATACAAATCCACAGACACACTTGGGGAAGGCTGGCACAGGTTTACCAGCTATGCCCCTTTCTCTCCAGACTATAAGGTGAAAATCACTGCCACCAGCCACTAATATCAGCTACTATAAGGCCCTTCCCAAAGGGTGACCAATTTCACTGTGCAATATTACTGTTATCCAAATAGTAAATGTGACGCAGGGCTAAAGCTATTGGAGTGGCTTGGACAGTATCGTCTAATACATGCAATGTACTATAAGAGCTTAAATTATCTCTACACAAAACAGCCACAGTTGAAAGGTTTAAAAATATTTAATAATAAATAATAAAACCACAAGACAAATCTCATCAATTCAACACAGTGCTAATCAAGAGTTCAGAGGTCACAGGAAACTTTAAAACAATGTTGTAGGAAAGTCTGACATAAATATAGAAAACAACTAGACTAATCTGGCTATATTTCTATCTAACTATAACAGAAACAATGTTCTAAATAACTTTACTTACAAGGTAAAGTGCTGATGAGTTGTTGTCAGCTTCAGACAAAATCCAATATGCTCAATCTTTCTCTCTGAGAAAGTCTTAAATTGATAATATCCAGTACTGCTGAGTCATTTCACATTACATATTTTTTATCAATTATATCTGTCTTAATAACAATAGAAAGAATTTGCTAGCTCAGACACCCTGTATCTGAGCTTGAGATCAAACACAGTTGTAATTCTTTACTTAACAGCTTTCTTCCAGTAGGGTGCACTGTGGTTACATTTTTGAAGTTCAGCATATAACACAGTTTTCTTACATTTAGTTGTCTTCACATTTGTAAAACAAGCCTGTGGATTACATTAATATTTACAATGACATAGAATTATCTACAAAATTCTATCTAGCTAGGCTGGCAGCTTTCACAATGCCGACATTAATCAACATGACCAAATCACCTAGAGACATATTGTACACTGTTGATTGGCTACTCCTGCCACAGTATGCAGTCTGTCATCCATGTTCACCTATTGTGAGGCACTGCGCACCACAATAGATGCAGAAAGCAGCTGGCCTATGCAACTCTTCCCTCTATAGGGCATCATATAGAGTCTGTGCTGTTTTTGTTCATTGGTGAATTTAAGATGGAGACCCTCAGCATGTTTTTTGGAAGTAGGAAAAAACCAAAGAGACACAGGGAGAACATGCAGTCTCCAAACAGGCATTGGCCGGAGGTTAGGATCAAACCATGTGCCTTGTGTATGGGAGGCAAAGTCCTTAACCAATATGCCAACTGGTCAATGGAAAAGGAAAAGTGAAAATTATGTGTTCAGTAGAAAAGAAAAGTCAAACTTTTCTAGGTGTTCTTTGAGGTTGTTTGTATTGATGGTAGATCTGGGTCTGAATGTAACTAGTTTGGAGGACAGTTTTGATGACTGGTGGATAATTTTGAAGGTTATTGAGGAGTGGTCACTAAATAAGTGTGGAGAAACTTATTTCGGATATGATCAGGGGTTGTTAGTGATTAACAGATCCAGGAGGGAGTGGTTGTTGGTTCAGAGATTTGGCAGGATAGTATAATTGACTAACTGCACAAGGTTGATATTGGTTAGGAATTTGGCAATGTCATTTCTTAAGGGCCCTAGGCAGTTTAGGTTAAAATCACATAGAATAACAAAATTTATATTTCTCTGGGCAGCTGCAATAATAGGAAGAATAAGGGATTTAAATTTGTTATGAGATACTGGAATGCTGGAGGAGGAAGATATGCAGTTGCTATCAGGAGGTGACTGTTCTCCATGGATGGAAATTTTAAAGGATCCAATTGAGTTCAGAACCTGAGGAGGCATTTGCTTGAGCAATGATAGTTGGTTTAAGGTTGCTTTCATAATCAATGAGAGTGCCTCTGCATTGCCTACTGTCAGGTCTAGTGTCTTGGAGGAATTTGTCGGAGGGAAGTAGATGCTGAAAATTAGGATTGCTTTGTTTGAGCCTCATAATAATAAGCATTAATATGTTCACCTTATACTAATAATAACA
The DNA here is from genome assembly GCF_019279795.1 of Protopterus annectens. NCBI lineage: Eukaryota > Metazoa > Chordata > Ceratodontiformes > Protopteridae > Protopterus > Protopterus annectens. Next base: position 97,131,180 of record NC_056737.1, read on the forward strand.
AAATATGTTTTGATTTTATCAAAAGGAAACCTCATGAACCTGGAATTTATACTTGCATATTTCCTACCCCCTTTGCAATAAAGAAGGTTTAAACAATCTGCTCTGTAACAATATCAAGTTGCATAATTGAGTATTTTGATGTTTTAAAGCCCACAAATCAACATCTAAGCATGCAGAATGTTTCACTAAAATATTAGTGTGAAACATGTAACATGTATCGATTATTTCTTATCAGCAAATGCAGTCTGTAAAACTGGAGGTGGTGTTAGCTTAGCCCCATAGGCTTTACCCACTGCAATGTGGCTGTCATAGAGAAGAGAGTGCAATGCGATTTCCTGGTCTGGGAAGAAATAGGGTTCATCTCAAATCACGCACAGCCTCAGTTTGAGGAGGGTGAAGCAAAGCCCTTAGGCCATTTGTAATGAGGATATTTCACACTTGGCAGCTAACCAAAATTTGAGGTAGGATAATGGAACAATCTCCTCCATAGCTGCCTGGATAATGAATTCCTGTAGTCAAAATAAATGGACTTGAGACCTACAACAGGGGAGGCTGATAGATGGAAGACACAGATGGAAAAAGATGTAGAAAAATGTTGCAGATTTGAGAACTATGGTAACCATGGCAAACTGTTTATAACATCATTAAGACAGCTGTAGAATTATGACTGGAAAAGAGTTGATAATGAAATTCTAAGACCTGCAGTGACAACTTAACAAAAGGCAACATCTTGAATGATGAGCTGTGCTGCCACCAAGTGTTGGGGCACAGAGTTGCAGGACCAAAGACAGCATGATTTTGCAATGTCTGCGCAATGTCAGACAGCTAGCTGTATTTCAACAGATGGTTACAGCAAGGAGGAGAAAAAACCCATGAGCATCTCCTACCTTGACTTCAGTAAGACATTTGATGTCATCCAGATGAACTTCAGAAAGAAATGTAATGTCATCCAACATGAAGTATCGCTAAACATGTAAGACACCCAAGTGTGATCCCAGTGTATTAGCATAAGATGAGTATAAATGGATTGATGAGGGGAAAATAGAGGGTAATAGTATATGAATGTTATTCTACAGGAACAAAAGAAGGGTATTTATAAGTGGGGTATTTCAAAAGTTCTGAACACTGACTGCATCTTGTAAATATCAAGATACGTGACATTACAGGGGAACTTTAACAAAAAATATGATTTTTGAAGGCTGCCAAAGATCTATAACTTAATAAATCCAAAAGGCATACACAGATTTGGAGTACCAAACAGCTTTAATCCTATTTCCTTGGCATTTCGCCTTCAAGGGATATCAACATATCAAATTGTACAGCTTAAATATACTAAACAATTAAACAATCATGTTTCAAAATTTGTCTATACATCCCACTTTTAAAGTTATCAGTGCACATTATACATAGTAACATGGTAACTGAACTTCTGTGTGACAACAGAATTTATGTTAAGCTCCCTTACAACTCTCTTGCACAGTTTAAAATTGAGTTAAGTGAACTATTAGAGAAGGGAGAAAGACTGGGGTTCCTTTCCTCACAGTCTGTTAAGAAGTTGTTCATTGCCAGTGCTTGAGACCCATATTTTTATGCTATACCAAAGATTCAGAAGAATGTGAGCAGGCCTCCAGGGAGACCGATTGTTGCTGGCATCAGTTCTTACCTGGAAAATGTGGGGGTATTATTGGACTCTTTACTTAAAATGCATTTGAGTTCCATACCAGCCCACATAAAGAACACACAGGAGCTTTGTGTTCTAATGCAGAATATGGTGTGGAGAAAAGAATATTGTTGGGCCACTTTGGATATTTCTTCTTTGTACATGAATATTACAACAGGTAAGGGTCTTGAAGCTATGGCATCAGTACTGGGTGAAGGGCCCCACAGCCAAGGGCGCCCACAGGCAGGTGCAAGGGGGTGCACTTGCACCCCCCTGGAATCGGCTGCGGCTAGATAATTAAAAAAAAAGTTTTTTTTTTTTTTTACGCACATTCTCCTTTAAGAAGGAGTCCAGTCGCAGGTGTGCTGACATCATCGTTGTCAGTTTAAGGTTTGTGAGCGGGAACTCACACAGGCGGGACCTAGCAAGCTGCAGCACTCAGAAAGAGAGAAGATGGGAGCGGCCGGGACCTGACACTTAGCAAGCAGAAACAAATGTGTGTGTGTGTGTGTGTGTGTGTGTGTGTGTGTGTGTGTGTGTAAAATGCCCCAGGTGTACATGGTGGTGGGTAGTGAATAAGGCTTGAACCCTGTACCTTGGGCCCAAGTGGCAAGAGCCTGAATTCCCTACCCACCACCATTTGTGAAAATGTTGCAGGATTTTCCCTCATACTTTTTCTGTTCCTCATAAAATCTGTGGTTTCTGCATTTGTGTCCTTGTTGCCTGACAGCTACATGTTCTCTGGTTTTATTCTTGGCTGTCTGGAGTGTTTCTCCCTGGGCCTCTGCTAAAACTTAGCTTTTTTTTTTTTTTTTTCAAAGTCAGACTTTCCTGGTTAACAAGTTAAAAAAAAATGGACACACTTGTCAGACTTCATATTCTTCAGAAAGTGTATGTTAACAAAAGCTTTTATTTTAGCAATTTTCTAAGTGTACAAGATGGATATTTGAAATGTATCCCTGTGTTTGGGACTGTACCCCCCCCCCCCACCCATTATTGGCTTCGTCCAGGTTTTGTGCTAGGGTTGAGAGTTATGGTAAGAACTGAATTCACTGAATATGTTTGAGGGCTGTATTCACCCAGTATTGGCTTTGTTCAGGTATTTATTGGCTTCATCCAGGTTTTTTGCTAATGTTGAGAGCTATGGTAAGAACTGATTTCACTGAATATGTTTGGGGCTATATTCTCCCATTACTGGCTTTGTCCGGGTGTTATTTGCTAAGAGGTTGAGAGCTATGGTGAGAACTGAATTCACTGAATGTTTGGTGGTTGTAGTAGTCACCCATTATTGGCTTTGTTCAGGTCTTTTGTGCTAAGAGGCTGACAGCTGTGCTATGGTGAGAACTGAATTCACTAAATGGTAGCTATTTAAGTTTCAGTCTTCCTCTTTCACAAAACAGTTTATTTGGCGTAGTGGTATGTTGCTCTGACTGTTTTGCACGGGTCCCTGGGTTCAAGGCGTGGCAGTGAAATGTATGGTGGTAACGCAGCATTTTATTCTAGCAACTTTCAAACATTATACAAGCAATGTTTAAAATGTGTCCCTGGTTTTGGCCTTTGCCCCAATAAATTTTGGCTTTTTCCAGATTTCTTGTGCTTAAAAGTTCAGAGATACAGCTGGGTGTCGGAGTAGATTTTACAAGGAGCTGAGAGCTGCAGGGGAGCAAAAGTTTAGTGCTGCTTGTGTTTAGTCTGCTCGCATTAATAGCACAACAGATAATGTACTTGCTTTAGATGCTGAAGGCTGTGGGTTCTACTCCCACAGTAGGTAAATGCATTGCTGATTCTGTATTGTGTTGTAAAGGGGTGGATGCTGCAGTCTTTTGGCAAAGATACCTAGTAACTATGAACCTGTTAACAGTTTGCTATCCATTCCCTATTGCGGTATTACTAGCTTTTCATTTTTATTGCATGCAACAAAAGCAATTTATTCTTCAAGAGTAACAGGCACTTTCAACCTCTTTATTAGTTACAAATTTTTTCAATGTGGAGTTTACTACTTCAGAGATTGTGTATATTTTTTTACTGATACTGGTGGACTTGAGTAGACTTTTTATGATGGAAATGTTCTGAATTGGGCAGTTTTGTCATTAGTGGATGCTTTTTGTTTTTGTTTACTGGAAAAATGTTCAAAACAATAAATTTAAAATGCCCTCTAACAACTGTACTGTATTGTACAAGGAATATAATGTAATACAGTCAGGCAGGTGTATTGAAGAGCATGTGTATGTTATGTTCGAGGGGCCTATGATTTTGTAGACAGCCCAGAGTTAATATTTGCCATTGGCAAAATGTAAAGTGGGTTTCAGTGCTGTTTCAATGCATGCGAGTTTCAAGAGCAGAGAAGTTTTAATGTTGGTCTATTTTCATTGTGAGACTGCATTGCTTTAACAGATATGTATTAGGGTTTGTGCTGTAAAATGCAAAATAAAACTTTCAAATGAAATCCTAAATCATCGCAGAAGTAAAGCAGTATGCACATTAGTGTTTATGATAAATGGGACATTGGAATGGCTGCAGGGGGAGGCTCCATTTGACCATGATTTTGTGAGGGGGGGTAGCAAGCTCAGACAGCCCCGGTTGAACTATACCTCTCAGTTGTCCATATCTTTGCAGAATGAATAGATATTTGCTGCTTATTTTTGGTTTGTTCTCAAATATGTGATTTTCTAGCAAATTATTTAGGAATGAAGCCATTAAATGACAGACATTGAGTTTCAGATGTCATAACCTTCAGAAAAATGCATGCTAATGCAAGACTGTCTTTACGTTTATACAAGAGCAATTTTAGTAGTGTTTGTATGTTCCCCAATATATTTGGCCTTGTTCAGATTTCCTGCATTAAGAGGTTGAGAGGAATGCGTGCAAATCACTTTGTAGATTAGGAATATCCAAACATCTCAATTGTCCCCAATTCTGGCTCAAAATGTTGCTCTCCCCTAATAATCCCTCCTCCAAAATGGCAATTTTGGAAGAAAATGTGGAGGGTTTACAATTATATATAACTGTAATGATCACTTATAGATTACCTCTATTTCAGAAATGCATGTGGATGCTCTTATTTTGTTAGCTGCTTCAAGTTAACTGTTAATATTAAAAGGTGTCCCTTTTTTGACAGGTATTTTTTGCATCACATTTTGGTCCGTTTTTCATAAAATTGTGTTTTTCTGGCAAATTAGTGGCAAGTCATTAAAGATTGAAGTTAGAAAATAATGGCAGACATTTGAGTTTCAGATTTCATACCCTTCAGAAAACTTGTACTAATGCAAGATCTACCTGTTCTATTTAAGTTATAAGAGCAATATTTAAAAATTGGCCTTATTTTTAGGCTTGTCACACTTCTAGTTCTATGTATGGCTTTGTCCAGATTTCTTGCTCTGAAGTTGAGAGGCATGAGTGTCAGAGCCATCACTGTCAGCCAGAGACATTTCAAATTGTGACATACTTATTGCACCCCACTCTCCCCATTGTAGTGGCTCTGGATGTGTCCATGGAAGGCAAGAAGCAGTTATGCAGTGTAAATGTGCAGAGTATTCCCCCATCCAAAGTAGATCACAAATACGACCGTGGCTTTTCATCTGTCCTTGATTTTGCAAAATGTTCTGGTTTTCTATCAGATTTTTGTACTGTTGATTTATGCTTCTTATTCTGGAACTGTATGCTGTCACAGTGCCCTGTTGCTCTAAGTAGCCATGGTTTAATGAACATCAGGTAAGCTTGTCGGAGATTGTAAGATGCAAGTAAGCTTTAGTAAGCTTGTCGGATATTGTAAGATGCAAGTAAGCTTTAGTAAGTATATTGTTAAAGAATTACCAGCATTGAAAGCTTTTTCGTTGTTGCCATGCAGAGAATATTTACATGACTAGATAATGTATAAGCCTTGGGTATTGAAATGCATATGGCAGTTTTATTTATTTTATTTGCAGTTGGTTTGCCAGGATAGTCCATTGGGCCAAATGAACCCGTTTTCAATGGAGTCCTGGGGAGAAAAGCTCCAAAACTAAGTAGGTTATTAATAGATATACAAATTATACAATTACACAGAAGTTAATCATACAAGAAATAACAATTTGAAAATAATACAACTAGAGCGAGTACAATCTAGTGATGAAATTAATAGGTAATACAGACTAAAGGGAAATTTAGCACAAAAGCAATGAAATTGCCTGGGGGACTAGTTGGTTTATATACTTCTAATAGATTTTGATTGTTGGATCTTGATACTCTTGCAGGAAGGTGCATTTTAAAGGCTGATGAAAGGGAGGGGTTGAAAATGAGCTTATGTGCAAGATTTAGTTGAGTATATGTGAGAACTGGGTAGCTCTAGCCATTTTTAGTTTTTGGAGAGAGGAACAGTGGTGGGTGGAGGACTTGTGGTTGGTAGCGAACTTGGCAATTTTGTTGTAGCAAGAGGAAAGTTGTGTTGGAGGTCTGTAGATTAGTTAGGAGTGGAGCTCCATAGAGAAGGGAGAGGATAAGAAATGAGGTAGAGGGTGATTTTGGTAGCAGGTGTAAGGTAATGATTTTGTCGGTAAAGCATACCAGGTTTTCTTGATATTTAACTGTAGGTGGGAGTTGAATTTGAGCTGGTATCAATTTGGACCCCAAGTAACTTGGTCTCTGACACCAGTTCCAGGGGTAGATTATTTTGTCTAGAGATGTGGAATGTGTTTATATTGAAAAGTTGCCTTAGAGGGGATGAATAACATTAATTTGGTTTTAGAGGCACTGAGTGCTAGGTGATTCCTTTTCATCCATTGCTCAGTTGTTGTAAAGGCATCTTGAGTCAGTTTTAGGAGTGAGGGGATAGAGGTGGCAGCGCAGATAATAGCAGAATCATCGGCATATTGGATGATGTCTGAGAATGGGATAGAGTTGCGGAAATCATTTATAAATATATTTAAGAGAAGGGGACTCGGTATAGAGCCCTGGGGTACCCCAGTAGGAGTATTTAGAAATGAGGAGGTGGCCTTTTTCCATTTGACTGCTTGAGATCTGTTAGATAAGTAGCTGGAGAACCAGTTCCAAGGAGGAGGGAGATGGGTAAAGTTTAGTTAGTAGCAGGCTGTGAGAGTGTGTCAAAGGCCTTAGAGAGGTCGAGTAGTAGGGTAGAAACAATTTGGCCAGAGTCGGGCTTTATTTACAGTTTCAAGGAAGGAGAGGAGGGCGGTCATAATGCTATGATGTTGTCTGACTCCATGTGTGGGAGTTAGTAGGTGATTATCTAAGAGATGTGGAAGGAGTTGTAGTTGGATACACTTTTCTAGGAGTTTAGAGATGGGGACAGAATAGCGATGGGGAAATTAGTAACATTGTTGTTGTTGCCACCTTTTATGTAGAGGTATGATAAAGGCCCTTTTCCAGACTTGGGGTACTATACATTCTTGGATAGAGCAGTTGATTAAAATGCTAATAGGGTAAGCGATTGCTTCAGCAGCTTTGCCAAGAAAGTAAGAAGGGATGTTATCAGGAGCATTGGTGCATGGCTTCAGTTTCATAAGGAATTTCTTTATAGTAGAAGTTGGGTATAGGTTTAAATGAGAAAAAAGGAGTGTGAAGAGGGAGAATTAGGGGCAGATGAAGCTGATGAAGTAGTAGGAGGAGTGGAGGGATGGGAGTTAGTAGATGGGAATGAGGAAGTAGTAGCAGTGTAGTGGTCTTAGAGAAAGATGGCGTTAATTTGGAAATGGATTCAATGAAAAGAGTTAAATTGGGTAGCCAAGTCTTGGTCAGGAGCGTTTGGGTCTGGGGTAGGGGTATCTGGTTTGCTGGGGTTAAGTAGAGTAGAGATACCTTTCCAAAATTTCCGAGGGTTTTATTTTATTATTTTGAAGTGTGGAAAAGTAGTTTTGTCGGTCTAAGATTATGAGCTTTTTTACCTTATTTCGAAGTATTTTATATTCATTGTAATAAAAGGACAGGATTACAGTATTTTCAGAAGCTCATTACATTTTATTGCAGATCAGTGTCTTATAGCAGTGTCTGTGTGTTAGTACAGTTGTAGTTGGGTCAGGGTGGCTTTAATGGTATATGGTAAATAAGCATTGCTACCTTATTTAAAAGCCAAGCCCTGCAACAACTAGCTCCACACTGAAGTCAAAACACAATAGCTCTGGTGGGTAAATGTCCTCTGTAGTAATCAAAAAAGGCAAATGTTTAAAATAACTACAGCTTATGTGCAAACACAATAGGTAGTGATGAAACAATGCTCTGCTAAAAATGCTTTAATGCTCCACAATGCTGAGATCAGTTATCACTGGCTACCAGGATTTCACCCACTTCAGCTCAAGCACGGTGCCGTTCAGTGCAACCTTCCCAGAACTAATTTGTCTGACCAGAATTATTTGGTGTGTGTATTAGAGGGAGGTAGCATACCCCTCAGCTGTCCAGATTTTTGCCCCATATTCCTCCTAAAAGGATTGAAGTTGCTAAATGAGACATTTCAGTTTTAGATGTCATTTAGAAAAATGCATACCAACACAAATCCTGTTACTCTTGTAATTTTCTAAGTTTCTGAGAGCCATATTTATAATCTGTCCCTATTTATTTTAGGCTTTGTCCAGATTTCTTGCACTAAGGTTGAGGCCTTGAGGGTGTGGTATGTTTGTGAGAAAGTGAAATGCCCAAGTTAACAGGTGGAATTTTCAAGTGCATTTTCAAGGAACTGTGAGTTTTAAGGAAGCTAAGTCCACTGCTGCTCATGCCAAGTCTATTTACAATGTGCAACTGTTTTGTTTAGCAAATGGTATCTCTATTGTGGTATAACGTTTTAAAGCTATGTTAGTAGCACCACAAGTAGAATACTTGCATCTTAATGTAAAGGCTTGAGGTTCTATTCCTACAGCATATACATTTGTATGCTGCAGTCCTCAGGATGCCCTCCTTTGGATGAGATGCCTAATAACTATGAACCTGTTTTTCAGCTTGTCATCCATTTTCTATTGCAATATACCAGCTTACCATTTTTTTTAATTTAACATAGGCAATTTATTCTTTGTTTTTCAGCTTGTCATCCATTTTCTATTGCAATATACCAGCTTACCATTTTTTTTAATTTAACATAGGCAATTTATTCTTTGATGGCAACAGGCAATTCAATCAGGCAAATCTAATAACTTTTGCATGGCCCTAACAGTGTGCAAGGAGCCTATTGCTTGAAAACAGTTCAAAGGTAAATAACCTGCCACTGGCCAGATGCATTTTCTTTGAATGTGGGTTTCAATGCTGTTTCATTGAATGTGAGTTTCAAAAGTAGAGAAGCTTTAATGCCAAGTCTGTTTTCATTGTAAGACTATTGCTTTGTTTAGGTTTAGTAAATGTCTCAGTGTTTGGGCTATAATGTTTGAAATAAAAGTTGTAAATTAAATCCAACTGCCTGTAATCATTGTAGAACTAAAGCATAAAACAGTATGCACACAGATTTGAACAGTGTCTACAGTAAATGGGGAGAAATAGCCAAGTAATGGGACACTGGAATGGCTGTGTGGGTGGGGCTTGGGGTGGGTGGACTTGGGCGGGGCTGTGTTGGCAGGGGGCGGGGTGAGCTATGTGGGTGGGGCTCTGGGTTTGCACCCCCCTGCAAAAAATCCTGCGGGCTCCCTTGCCCACAGCGCCTATATTTTGGAGTTACTTGAATTTTGTTTAACACACAACTATTTTAGTTTTAACAAGGAATATTATTTGCAGATAAGGGGCACTGCTACGGGGGCTCATTTTGCTCCCTCCTACGCTGTTTCGTACATGGGGAGTTTGAAAAGTGGTTTGTATATAGCCATATTTATTACAAGGAGAAGGTGATGTTATATAGGCGATACATAGACAATTTGATTTTCATATGTAAGGGACCTCTATCTGAGTTTGAGAAATTTGTGATAGACTTAAATTCTAATAGTCATGGTTTACAGTTTTCACACAGAATTCAGTACCATTAGTTTTCTGGATGTCCAGGTTTTTTGTGAATGAGATGGGAGTTATTCAATATATTCCATTTAGGAAGAGTACTGCTGTGAATAATTTTTTGCATGCTTCCAGCATGTATCCTGAACATCTCATTAAGTCATTGCCTTATGGGGAATTTAGAAGAGTATGGATGAATACTTCTGAGATGGCTTCTAAAGAGAAATCTCTGGCTGAAGTAGAGGAGAGATTATTGGCCAGAGGGTATTCTAGATATATTCTTAATGAAGCAAAGAATAAATTGTTAAATAATGTGATAAGCAGGGAACAATTGTATAAGAACAGGAAGTTTGGACATAGAATTCAATTTACTTCAAGGCAAGAGGGGGCATAAAATAAAATATGTTATGTTACTAGGTTTAGTCCTTTTTCAGACACACTCAGACAGGTGGTTAAAATGTTATGGCCAATGATAACAGCTGATGACAAACTCTGCACTTTATTTCCACAACATGTGACTTTTTGTTTTGGTAGATTTTATACCTAAAAGAATTGTTGAACTACCCAATTTCCAATTGGACCCAAAATAGTTTATTAGGGTCTTTTCCTTGTGGGAGATGCAGTGTGTGCCATAGAATCGGCAATTTATCTAATACTATGATCAATGGGCACAGATTTGTCTCTCAAGCACGGTTTGGTTGTCAATCATGTGGTGTTATATACATTCTGGGTTGTGGGTGTGATGAGGTTAGATGGTATATAGGTCAGACCAAAAGAAAAGTTAAGATTAGAATTTTGAAACATTTGGGAAATATTAAAAGGGGTAATATAGGTTTCAGTCCAGTGGCAGAACCTTTTATTGAAGCTCATTTGGGAAATTTTGATTCCCTGTTTTTTAGTGTATTAGTCTAACCATCTGGCAACTGTGGTAGTGGTACTCTATTCGCTAATAAGTTAAATCAGCTGGAGACTACTTTCATTTATTATTTTGGAACCTTGGTCCCATGTGGATTAAATCAGGAGGTGTTCTTAAATGTTTGAGGAAATTTCATTGACAATATATCCTTATATGTTTATATGTGTGTATATATTTTATGAGTACATACACACATTGTGAGAGGGTATTGTATTTTGTATGTAAATTTGGCAGAATTTTTTGATGATGTTGTTGCTGTAGAATTCATTGTAATTTTGTTGTAATTTTGCTGCTGCTGAAGTTCTATGGGAAATGTAGTAGTTTTTCATGACTAAGGGATGTATTTATGTATAATGTGCATTGGCCACTTTAAAAGTGGGATGTATAGACAATGAAACATAATTGTTTATTTGTTTAATTGTTTAGTATATTTAAGCTTTACAGTTTGATATGTTAATACCCCTTGAAGGCAAAATGCCGAGGTACCAGGATTAAAGCTGTTTGATACCCAAATCTGTGTACGCCTTTTGGATTTATTAGGTTTTGGGTTTTTTTCTTTGGCTTTGATAAAGATATATAACTGTCTGCCAACTCTATTGGCAGTAGAGGATTAAAGCACTGACTGGGACTCATCTGATCTGAGTTTGATTAGCAGCTTTGACATCTGATAGAGCTGGCATAGTGGATGACAGAAATGGTGAGGCTTAGCCTTCTCACCTGCCTGCAGGTGGAGGGGAGGAGGTTCACCCTTCATGTCAGAATCTCTAATGTGGATTGATAGAGGGGACAGGAGGGGTGTGTACTCAGAGGTACCCTCCATGTCATAATCTCAAATGTGGATAGGAGAACATACCAAGGTATTTGTCTTTGGGAAGGCAGGGACAACTAATCACATCACATGGAGGCATAATAATGCATCAAAAAACACCATTAAGCACCATACCCTTGAATGCCAATGGCCATACATAGGTAGTGTTAGGGCTTAAATAAAAAAACCTATCTTACATGTAACTGTGCTGCTTCAAAGTACATATGTCCTTTACCCTATAAGAAGCAAATTAGCCACAGGTTTTTGGTCATGGGCAAGGAATGGATTAATAGAGTGACCTAGGGGAAGGATCTGCTAGAGGGTGTCACAAAATATGGAGACTGAATGGTGGAAAGAACGGACTTACATACACAAAGGCCGAGATTTCATTTCTTGGAATATTCCCTTGTCTCTGAGGTATGGTGATCTTGGAGTTGATATTTGTAAGTTTGGGGGGGGGGTTTGCCCATCTGCAAAAAAGTTTAAAGGAGAAGAGCAATTTTTCATTGAGATTCACTCTTCTCTTGTGTTTTTGGTCTTTTTTTTCAGCTTGTTGGCACTTGGCATTTCAAATGCAGACATTTCAGTAGGGAGCCATTACAAGAGGTCCTGAGGGAAAAACAATCATAAATACATCTACATCAGAGCTAATTTAAGTAACAAAAATAATTCTGTAGGCAGGGTTTAACAAGGGACTAGGGTATAAGATGAATGACACAATAGTTTCACTTGGAAACCTTGACTCTGGGATATGTTTCACAACAGACAAGGATTTATTAACAATAGCAAAAGACAGAAAGGAACTTAAGGATAGACTTAGGTTCTGACCTATGAATAGCCATAAATTAGGAATGATGGAAGGATACTGTTACACAAAGACAGGCTTCACTATTAAACAAACACTTTTGTCAGTTCTGAAGCTTTTATTACCCAGTTTATATGACTGGGATAAAGGTACTGCCAAGCTGTAAATAAAATAAAATGCCATTGCTGATGAAAACAGAAATTTCAGATTACTAAGGCATGTTAAACATGGACATTTAGGATCAAAATACTGAAAAATCTGTATAGTTATAAGATTACATATGAAAAATGCAAATACAGATTTTGTATATTTCTATTTTACAGTGTGCTCATCTTAACTGTTGTCTGTCAAGACAAGCCACCTTTCAAAACTAAAAAGGATAAAGTGGGGATCAGAAAATTAAATTCTTATGTGAACCTCTGCAGATGCTAGTTCATGCAGAACTGGTCACTGTCACATTAATTATCAAAAAAGAAAGACATTGAAACACATCGTTTCAAAGATTCAGGTAGTCTGAAGAGAAGACAGAGGTGTCTGTAGTTGAAAAAAGACAGAGAAAGCAAGAATCATATAAAGTTAAATGTGTGTGTGTGTGTGTGTGTGTGTGTGTGTGTGTGTGTGTGTGTGTGTGTGTGTGTGTGTGTGTGTGTGTACACATATGTATATGCATGTGAGGCAGTAGGGAGGCATCATTGACTGTATCATGGACAGACAAGGAAGGACAGTTTCATAGAAAAGGTAATTTCCAAATACCTGAAACAGGAACAGGTGGATGTTTTTGTCTGTGTATGCACTCAACATCTGAGCTTCAAGCAGGCATAAAATCCTTTAGAAGGGAATTGCAAGTGGGGAAGAACAGCACAGCACAATGAACTGCAGAATGAGGTGGTTTAATATAAATCCCTTAAAGGGAACCGAGAGAGAGAATGCAGGGTGAATGTGAGAAAACAACTGACTTAGTGGGATGGAGATTGATTCAAAGAAAACAGAAGTAACAGAGATAATGTGATTTGCTTGGTAGTGAAATGATAAAGCTAGATTTTTTGCAGTGACACTGGCATAGTAATGCAATGCTTTTTGAAAATGTATTACCTAAGAATTCTCATGTCCAAACCAAACAGTAAAAAGGCAGACAGACAAATTATTCCGTAGAAACTGCAAGAAAATCCCAACCAAGCTAAAGTTTCAGTGTGTAATACCTTAAACCTTCTACAATAGGGGCTCATGGGATATATGCAAATAAATAGTGTTTCAGCTACATGGCTTCTGAATGCCCATAAAGTCAAATCCCACTAGCTGTAGACACACATATTTTGGCCTTTTAAGTGACCTCATCAACACAGCTGATGTGGGGTTTGGCTTTATTGGCCTGAATGTACCAATGAAGACTTAAAAAGTAAAAAGTCATGGGCATTTAGAAGCAATTTTAGTAAGTATTCTCATGGCTATATTTCAGTTGTTTCAAATTAATTGAGATGCAACTGTCTCTATGACCTGGTGGTAATAGATGTATCAAGAACCAGCATGGTCTACAAAGCCTGGAAATGGTCTCATCTTTCAAACAGCTTTGTCTTTTTAACTGACTTGATTTCTTGTCAGTACTACATGCAGCTCAATAAATTACATTTCTTCAAAGACAAATGTTTTAGTCAGGCTTGCAGTCAAAGCTAAGATTTTGTAGTGTTATATGAAAAGGTAGTAATAGGGTTTAAATGTATGCCCTTGGGTACTGAGGAGGATACATGAGATATATTTTTAAGAGCATGAGAAATTGGCTAACTGAAGAAGAGTTATAAAACTGCTTTGTACATCAAGGAAATTAAAGAAGGAATAGGAATAAGGTTAGGAATACTAAAATACTATGACCCAAAGATTTAATCCTCAATCGCCTGTCAGCATCCTTACTCATCACACTTCAGTATGTGATTCATTCACCTCTTCCACTAGGTAAAGGGTACCAGCAAATCCACTGGGTACAAGTTCTGTTCTCGGGGATGACTCAGAAGTATTACAGAATCACACAATCAACAGACAGAGGCTGAAAGAATCAAATCCTGCATGGGATGATGACTCTTATTTGCGACCAGTAGACTTAATTATCTGAGGTAAACTGCCTTATAAATTTCTTTACTACATCAGTTCTTGGGATTTCAAGATTCATGCAATGCGTAACGTACCCAAGCTCATGCTTAAATCTTGAGACCTATCAGATAACATGTAAGAAAATCTCAGAGTTACTACAGAATTATTTCTCTTTAGATTGTTTCCTGTTTTTATTTACTAATGTGAAAGATTCCTTTTTTTCTACTATCTATTGTTAGTGAAAAAAACACCTGTATCTTAAATCATATTTGGCAACACTCTCTGCTTAGGTGTCATCTGTTGATGGACACTGCTTTGTGGAACTTTCTTGGTTATTGAAATAAAAAAAGTAAAAAAAAAATATATATATATATATATATATATATATATATATATATATATATATATATATATATCAAATCATTGACATATTTGTTGAAATGCAGGGGGATACAATCTGAAAATAAGGCAGGTTAGCGCTCAGGATTAAGATGAAAGATTTTTAATGATAGAGAGTACTGTTCAGGATGTGACTGCTATGTCCTTCAAAAATAAGTTGTGTACTGCAGTGAGAGGGAAAATTCGCTAATGTATTGGGTTCATAGGTTCATAGGTAGGTACTAGGCTATTGGCCCTAGGGCATATATAAGCCTAACCAAAAAGGTACCCTGGCTTTCGCCACCCAAGAAAATTATTTTCCTGTGCCCCTGTCAAGCAGAGCCACAGAAAAGGGTGAATTTCCTATCTCCCATCCAGTCATCAAGATTTTTCTTGAAGAGTGCTAATGAGGAGCTTTGTTTGATATAGATAGGCAGTTTGTTCCAGAGTATGGGAAGTCTCTGGGACAGGAATCTATCCCTTCAGCATGTTCTGTTTATTGTGGTGACAAGGTTTAGGTCCCTAGAGCATGTAGCTTGGAGGAATTGGGATTTCTTTATGTGGAGCATGTCCAACAGCTCTGGGTTTGACATATCTTTGTATGTTAGGCAGAGATCGCCTCTGAGTAGGCGATATGCGACGGAGTAAAGCTGACGTTTTTTGAGACTGACTGCATAGGGCATTTGTTTGAGGCCAGTAATCCTCTTTGTGAGGTATTTCTGCGGCCTTTCTAGTTGTTGAAGATGTCTTGTGAGGTACATACCAAAAGGGGCATTGTACTCTATAATGGGACTAATGAGTGACGGGTAGAGGGGAACAATGACCTCTTTTTTCCTGGATGAGAAACCTTTTGTGATGAGGTGTGCCACATAGAAGGATTTCCTGACTACTGTGGCGATGTGATTATCAAAGGAGAGACTACTGTCCACCTGTGTCCCAAGGTCTCTTATCACACTTTCGGTGTTAAGTAGACTACGGCCTATGTGGTAGTTCATGGGTACAGAGTTTTTACCAAAAGTGATAACAATTCACTTTTTGGCATTGAGCTTGAAGCCATGGCTTTGACAACAGGCATCTGTCTCAGTGAGGCCCTTTTGTAGGATGTCCACATCATTAGGTGTTTCGATTATGGCTCCTAGTTTGCAGTCATCTGCAAACATCATTAGCCAAAGACCTTCTGTGTTAGCCTGTACTTCTGAGAAGTAAATACCAAACAGGAAAGGACCCAGGACTGAACCCTGTGGTACTCCACTTGTCACTGGTCTGAAGTCGTATTTGGAGTCTGCTACTTTCACAGTGTGGGTTCTGTCAGTGAGCCACTGGGCAACCCATCTTATGACATAGAGATTTAGACCTAGTTTAGTGAGTTTATCTATAATTCCAGAGTGGGGGATGGTGTTGAAAGCCTTGGTGAGATCTAGATAGGCTGTGTGAACCAACTTACCCTCATCTACGACTTTGGTGACCACTTCAAAGAAGTCTATCAGGTTTAGGAGACATGATCTGCCTTTTGCAAACCCGAACTGGGTGGGGTCTGGAGTTTGGAGATTACCAATGTCATTGTTTGTAAGTTCCATGATGATACATTCCATAGCCTTGCAGACCAGGCTCTTCAGGCTAATAGGGCAGTAGTTCCCGAGGTCCATGGTGGCTCCCCCTTTGTGGAGTGGGATAACCGTCGCTGTGTGCCATTCAGTGGGCACAAAGCCAGAGGTGAGGCTATGATTGAACATGGTACTTACGTGGGGTGCCAGTTCATTCTGTAGTTCATGTATAACACAGACTGGGATGTTGTCAGGTCCCATGGATGCTGTGCTCTTGGTTTTGGAGAGTCTGGTTTTTAACCGTGCAGCCATGGTTACAGGAACTTTGCATTCTTCCGGTATAGAGATGGGCCCTTTAGGGGGTGAGAGGAAGGTAAAGTTAGCACTGAACCTATCTGTCAGGATGTTGGCAATATCATTTAGTTCTGTATATTTAGTGCCATTGTGCTGTAACTCAGAGCAGATCTGCATGTTGCCATTGAGATGCTTGACATAGCTATAGAATGCTTTGTGGTTGTCTTTAGAATCAGTGGAAATTTTGTTTTCTTAACTAGCTTTGGAGGATTTTAGGAGGGATCCCAGCTTTTTATTGAGGCTGACCAAGGAGTTCCTCCAATCATGGGATTTTACTCTTTTTTGCAACAGTTTCTTTCTTCTGTTGTAGACTTTGTTTATGGCAGGGGACTACCAGATTGGCTTCCTTTTTTTGGAGGATAGTATCTTGGTTCTGTTAGGGATAGCACGATCCATGCACTCGTGTAAGTGCTTATAAAGTGCATTTGTGTAGGATTCAGCAGTCATACCTTTATTGTTCGTCTGCATGGGTGTCGTGAAGTTTGACACTTCTGTCTTAAGAAGCATGAAGTTGGCTTTGGAAATATTTTTTATGGTGGTTTCCCTAATGGAGAAGTGAGAGCGGGATGTGGATGTCTAGGGTGATTAGTTTGTGGTCGGATCTGACCTACGAGGAATTGACCTCTGGTGTGGAACACCAGTTGCCATATGTTAGTAATGATCAGGTCTAGGATATTGCTGCTCCTGGTGGGGGTGTGGATAAGTTGATTCAAGGCACTGGAATTTATGAATTCCAGAAAATGTTGAGCAAAAGAGTTGGTACATGAGTAGTTTTCCCAGTTAATGGTGGGGTAGTTGAAATTGCCCATTATTAGGGTGTTAGGTTGTACCCTAATATTTTCCAGTGTATCAAGAAATGAGGAGTGGTAATCCTGGGGCATGGTGGGGGATCTGTAGCAAGCTACACTTTGGATTGCGGTCTTGCCAGAGTTAGTTGCACTTGGATAATCTCGGATGCATTATGTTGAGCCTGGAGGTGTGGATATCCTTAATGAATATGGACATGCCTCCACCTTTAGTGTTTCAGTCCAGGTTAGGTGGCCAAAAGGTGTGGCATGAATTATAGCCTGTTAATGCAGGCGTGCTCTCTAGAGCCTTGGACCAGGTGTCTGTCACTGCACAGATGTCAGTGTTCTCCATTTTAAGGAGTGCCTAGAGTGAGTGCATTTTGAGGTTTATGATTGAGTAGCATTATCCTCAGATTTTGCTTGCTTGTACCTGTTACAGTGGTGAGTTTGTCATTTGAACCTTGCCTAAAAAAGGCACTATAGGGGTGGCAAGAGCCTTAGCCAGTATCTGGAATCCCAAGGGTGACAGGTGCAGGCCATTTCTGGCAAAGCATCATGGTCTGTCGATCATGTCATCCCAGGCAGACAGATACTGGATCCCCTTAGAATGATACCAGTAGTTTAGCCAATTGTTGAAGTCAATCATTTTGTCCTTGTACTGTGGTATCATTCTGGGTGATGGCAGGATGCTACTCAGGGCTAGGGTCATACCTGACTGGGCTACAAGATCAGACAACTCCTTCATGTCTCTTTTCATGTAGTCCAGGGAGGTACGTCTCAGGTCATTCACACCAACATGGATAATGACAGAGTCATATTTGTACTTGTTGTGGAATGACCTGAGTGGGTGCATTATGTGGTGGATCCTGGCACCCGACAGGCAGCTGACAGTAACTTTCTCCTTCTTTAGCCTGGTGAGTGGAACATCAGTGTGCCTGACTATAGAGTCACCTATATCTAGAGTGCTGGGTACATTGTTATGCCTTATGGGCTGTGGTTGAATGGCACACTGAGTTTGTGGGATATGTTTCATTTGGGTTGTGTTGGGGGGTTGGAGATTGCTTGCGTTTTTGTTTTTTAGGTCCCTGTTGCTTGGGCAGATTTTTATTGAGAGACTCCACGAATGTGTGTTTTGTGTTTCTATATGTGTGCTTTGCTGGTGTAGGTTTTGAGGGACTATGTGATGAGTGTGGTGTGGGGCAAGTGTTTACCCTCTCCTCTTGACTGTGTAGTCCAGCCTTGGGTGAAGAGAGCTTTGCTTCCAGTTTAGCTATATAAGTGCATCTCTCACAGGTTGTAGTATTGGGTGGTAGGATGAGATGGTTGTCTGTGTACATGAGTCAACTGCTGCATTGCCCTAAGATGCCCAGATTTATCAGGTAGACAGGAGAAAACACCGGGAAGATGACCCTTAGACATGCCTGGATAGGTGTTTATTTATTAAGTACTAAAACTTGTTTTCCTCTAGACAAGTGAGGAAAGTTGAGTGCTGTAGTAATTTGTAGCTTATTTAGTGCTTACAATGTGTTCTGAACAAGTATTGAGCTCAAAGAAACAGATATGAGTTCTAAAACTAAAAAAAATGGCTAGTTCTAAGGGAAAATTTGAAGAGCACACTTTATGGCGCCGGGAATAGTTTAACCCTAGCTAAGAGGCGGGGCCTCAGAAGCTTACAAACAGTCCTGCATACAGCAAATCTGTATCTGGACTACACTACTTACAGGAAATGCAGAAAACAAGCTTAGATTTTTTTTTTTTTTTTTTGTAAAGTGGAAATGGAAAAAAGAGGAGCAGAAGATTTATTTTTTAGTTCTGTTTGTTGGACAATCAGGTTTTCTGTGATATGACTCAATTCAAGTACAAACTCAGCAGCATGTTAGGTGGCAGCAGATGAAAAACACAGCCTCTCTCTCTCCAAACAGTGTACACACATCACTAATTGTAGTAATAATAATAATAACAAATAAGGCATTTTTCATCATAGTAAGACAAATTAACAAGTGTTCATTGCTCTCAGTTTCTTCTTTAATATACATGGTTTCCTTGTTGCTATCTATTAGAAATATTCTAGTCTCTCTGCTTATGTATTTGTATAATTAATGCCTGGACTTTATTAAGTGAACTGGTATTCATTCCAAATACTGTATCAGTCCAATGCATTTTAAATTAAAAGCTTAGTTAATACTACAAGATTGTCTTTGATCAATTCATATACATACAAACACACATTTATCTTGGAATATGTAATTAGGAATTTTACACACACACACACACACACACACACACACACACACACACACACACACACACACACACACACATATAATTGGGGTATGTAATTATGAATTTCTTCACATATATTTAAAAAACATATGAACATTTTATTCTAAACAGTGTCTTTCAGCTATCTAGTACTGACCGTGATTATTTCCCATAGAGAGATAACAGTTCAAATTAAGAACCTTCGCAACCAGCACACCTAAATTCTTACATTCTCCTTTTCCTCCACTGATGTGCTGGGGTGATGTTACAACATGGTGTTTGCCCAAGGAGCAGCTACTAACATATTGTTTTTGAACAGTGAATAGAGAGAGACAGGCAACCAGCTACTTAAGCATAAGTTGCACAAATGAATATAGGAAGACACACAGTTATAACAAAAATGGAAACAGAAATGGGTAGTACATTTGGCAGTCATAGTAAAGACAGGAGAGGAATCTCTTATGTTAAAGTAAACATCCACACACATCCATTTGTGACATATGCAATTTTCAATATGTCATAAAAATGTCTCCATATACAATATGTTATTCTGAAATTGAGAAGCCGTTGCATATAAAAGGTAGTTGGGGACAAACAGGTTTATCAAATTCTGAAACATTTAATGTTCTCATAGCAGAATGTACCCATTTAGACTAACAGGGGATGTTCCTTGTCAAGATACAGACTAAGCCAAGGATAAAAGCAGATTAATATAATGGTATAGTATAGTATATTATAGTATAGTATAGTATAGCCACTTATAGCAAATAGTTATCTGTATCAAGCAGAACAGCAAAATCGAAAGCCAAGTAAAACTGTTTTCCCATCTAATTGCATTATTTAAAACTGATATTGCATTCCTTCTGTTTGATCTAGTCAGTATCAGCAAATTGGTCCATTAATTCAAATAAATTATATAAAACCTATTTATACTTACTAAGTACTTCACCTATAATGATAAGGCAAGCTGATAGTAAACACTAACTGGTCTAGTGTGCTAGTCAACTATTTTTATTCTGCTAATTAATGCAGCTGTGGCTTATAAGAACCTAATTATCTATCCTCATGTATCCATTTGCTAAGCTCCATAACAGAAGACAGCCAGTCTTAGGAGCCAAATGCATTTATGGACTCAGATGAATTTTAAAAGATGAGACAGAAAGACATATGGAGAAAATGTAGGCATAACCTAAATAGACACTTGTATTTTATTAAAAAAGACATTACTTTGTTTAAGTGGCACTCTGTTGCAAATCCTGTCAAGAAGAAAAAGAGATAGCCAGGACTATGATTTGGAAAAGCAATTTTTAAACCATTCTGTACTGCAAAACTCTATGAAGCCTTCCCCAGCATACCCCTGTTATCACAAAAAGTGCTCAATTTATTCAGCTGGAAACAGCATTTAATAAAACAGACTTCCTGTCAGCCAATGGTTGGTAAAACTGTTGAAATACTGGGAATAATGTAGGACTGAAACTGGCTTGTGGAGAAATGTGTACTGAGCCACACGCTCCAGGGATCTAAACCTTGTCATTACAATAAACAAAACATGCTGGAGGGATAGGTTCCTGACCCAGAGACTCCCCAGACTCTGGAAGAGACTGCCCATATATGTCAAGCAGAGTGCCTCTTTGGACCTCTTCAAAAGGAACCTTGATGATTGGATGAGAGAAAGGAAATTCACCCCGGGGATCACATCAGTCGCCCTGCTAGACAGGGGTCCAGGGAAGTAAATAGTGTGGGAAGAAATAGCCAGGGAATTGTTATGGCCAAGCTTGTATAGGCCCTAGGGTCGGTAGCCTAGTACCAACCTATGAACCTATGAGCCTTTAATGGCTACAAACTGGCTTAAGGTCATTCCCTCCTGCACTTAAATACATTTTCCAAGTATGTGTAATAGCATAAAATACATGTTATGTCCAGTATGTAAAAATAGATTTTAAGTAAAAGAGGGCATATTTAAAATCACAATAAATAGGAGTGAACAAATTAAAGTATTTTGAAATGTAAAATGGCTCAACTAGTAAATAAATTATGTGACTGAAACTTGCAATCTGATTTATTTAGAAATTAAAATAATAACATAAGAGTGGACATCATTAAAATAATTCATAATGATCCCTCTCAAAGCCAAAAAGATTTCCCTGTACCTCTTTCACTGGGACTTTGGACAGTGGGTCCTTGGTCCTTATGATGGACCTTTCAGAAAGGTGTATTCCTGGTACAACCTCAAACACTGACTAGAGGCACAGGCATTCTGTGGTTTGCAAAACAGTGCAGACATTATACAAGGACATGAAATTATGAGAGAAATGGGAGATAGAGTTACAAACAGAGCCAACTGAGATGTGTAGTAAATGTTTTTCTTTTCCTTGACTGTAATGATGGTAAGGTGCATTGGTCTGACAACTGACTGAGAGGTGACTGTATGTCCAACACATGTCACTTATGGCAACTTTCCCAAATAGTTGTCATTCTGCAAGCATACCCAATAAGGAAATGGAGGAGGCCACTACCATGACACATGCTGATTCCATGCTGTAGATGGGGGTGAACCCCTCTTTGTTGCACAGCATTCACTGCTTCTTTGTGGCCAAGCTGCAGATGTAACAAGTGGTTAAGATATCATTGGAGCATCATGTTTAGGACTGACTTGGTTATACTGAATAAGGACTCTGCAATGGATTGTCACACCTTGATCATTAGGACACTGAAGGGTCATCAGGCCCCTGTCCCTGGCTACTTATGGTCACTGACCAGCAATTCTTCTCTGTAGGTCATCCCCTGGTTTGTCTTTCCACTGCAGCCAACATCCCACCTTATCTCCTACCTGCTGTGATGACCTTATTCTGTTATGCTGATGCAATGGTGTGTGGTTGAACCCTCTCCATCACCATCTGTTCACCCCCTATATCTATGTATGTATGTATGTATGTAGCTGAATGTGTGTGTGTGTGTGTGTGTGTGTGTGTGTGTGTGTGTGTGTGTGTGTGTGTGTGTGTGTGTGTGTGTGTGTGTCTATTCCTTGTCACCCAATCTCATATGTGAACAACTCTTGTTTGTATGTACTGAGTTGCACATCCCTAGGTTGCTCACTCCCCAATCCATTAGGGATTTTTTATGGGAGTCCTCCTTTCCTCTGGGATTCCTTCTTCTAAAGACCTTCTGAAAAGTTTCATGCAAGGACATATTAGCACATTAGCTAGGTGCCTGATTACCTTGTGGTAACTGTTCGGCCACTGAGCCTTAGCTCTTAATGTTATAAGCTTTGCTTCCAATGTAATAAGCCAAAGTACAAGCATACACATCTCTGACACACCACAATAATAGACAGAGAAAATGAATCCATACCTGAAAGTACCTCAGTGCTTTAACCTAACCATATTAAAACCATAAAAAGTAGAGCATACTCAGAAAATGTATGGCACTGTTAAATTGAGGAAAACACAGCTCATAACTAAAAATGCCTAATAACCCCACTAAAACATAAGAAATGCAACATACTCACAAGATGTATCCATAACTACACTAAAACATAAGAAATGCAACATAATCACAAAATGTATCCATAACTACACTAAAACATAACAAATGCAACATACCCACAAAATGTATGGCACTGCTACACTTCTTCTTCCTGGTTAGGGGTTGCTACAGCGGATCATCTGTCTGCTCATGATTGGGAGTCGAGTTTTATGGTGCCGAGTTGACAGTCCAGTGCCCAACCTTCCACAGAAGGCGCACACACACTCACACCTAGGGCCAATTTAGAGTGTCTAATCTACCTACTGCATGTCTTTGGGATGTGGGAGGAAACCTGAGCATCTGGAGGAAACCCACGCGACGACATGCAGACTCCACACAGAAGGCACCCCAGCCGAGAATTGAACCGGAGAACCTCTTGCTGTGAGGTGATAACACTAACTGCTGCACCACCGTGGCCACCCACATGGCACTGTTACACTGAGAGGAACAAAAACTATACTTTAACATACCTAAACGCATGTATCGTAATCATATGAAAAAAGAAGTATAGGTTCATAGGTAGGCACTGGGCTATTGGCCCAAGGGCCTATGTAAGCCTAACCAACAAGGTTCCTTGGTTTACACCACCCAAGAAAGTTATTTTCCTGTGCCACTGTTGAGCAGAGACACAGAAGTGATCCCCGGGGTGTATTTCCTATTTCCCATCCACTCATCAAGATTTTTCTTGAAGAGTGCTAATATTATTGTATTACTATATATAACTGTATATACTATTGTATATATTCAGATTATAGTATAATCTGAATATATACAACAGTAGTAGATAGAGAGTGACATAGATCATGCCTAAAATACCTACACATATGTACCTTAAACATACTAAAAGAAATAAACATCTTAGGGAAAAATATACTTTAGTTAGTTAGTTAGTTATAATTGTATATACTATTGTATATATTCAGATTATAGTATAATCTGAATATATACAACAGTAGTAGATAGAGAGTGACATAGGTCATACCTAAAATACCTACACATATGTACCCTAAACATATTAAAAGAAATAAACAACTTAGGGAAAAATATACTTTATTTATTTAGTTAGTTATAATTGTATATACTATTGTATATATTCAGATTATAGTATAATCTGAATATATACAACAGTAGTAGATAGAGAGTGACATAGATCATGCCTAAAATACCTACACATATGTACCTTAAACATATTAAAAGAAATAAACATCTTAGGGAAAAAATATACTTTAGTTAGTTAGGTTAGTTAGTTAGTTAGTTAGTTAGTTAGTTAGTTAGTTAGTTAGTTAGTTAGTTAGTTAGTTAGTTAGTTAGTTAGTTAGTGCTTTTGTGGGAGAACCTTCTCCCAATACCCTTCATGTGAGAGAATTTGCTTCCACACTCCTGTTACTCCAAGATCACACTAACTTATAGTATGAGTAAAATGCATTCTCAGCTGCAAAATAATATTTTTTTATTATTTATTCTATGATCAGGTTAGTCCCACTAGGCCAGTGGCTGTTTGTCCGGGGAGGCCACAGGTGGCATTCAATCATACTGGAGAAAATTTGGCCAGGGCAACTTCCTCTATACTTTTTTCAGTAAATGCTGTGGGATCTTTTAGATCCACTTGAGCTACCACCAAATCAAGCAGTTTAATGTCTCATCTGCAGGATGACACACCCAGGAGTGCAGCAGCCCCCAAATGATGTGCTGTACTGTCAGTATTACAAAATTAATTCAGGTACTTGAGGTGGGAATAGAACTAACAACTGATCTTCCAGGGGAAATGTATCAAACTAGCAAAGTTAGTTTCGCTGAACTTAAAGTGTTCAAATGCTGTTCACCTAAAGTACCTTCAGTGACAGTGGTGTTTCACTCTTTCTTCCTTGTTGTGCAACCTTGGAGTTCATATATATATAAGTATAGGGGTGTGCCCCCACATGGGAGTTGCAGGAGGTCTTGCCCCCCCCCCCCCCCGCAAACAAATTTTTGCAGGAATTCTTGCCCTCTGGAAAAAAAAAAAGTTACATCCACTGAAGGTACTTTTCTGGCAAGAAGTTTTCAAATTTTTTTACCTTTGCTGAAACTACCTTTGGTGAGTTGACGTGATTCCCTTCTAGCAAAAAAAGTGGGTTAGCTACCTAATCAGCCACCGACTGCTGTTATTTTCTTTTCTCAGATACAGCAGGACTCCCAATATTACAACAATGAAATTATTCAAAAGCATACCTCTCAACTGCCCAGATTTTCGCAGAATGTGCAGATTTTTTTTCTGTTCCTCATAAAATGTATGCTTTTCTGGTAAATCACTGGGATGATTTGAGGTTTCATATCAGTAAATAATGACATACATTTTAGTTTCAGACCTAATATCCTTCAGAAAATGTATGCTAAAACAAACACTGTTACTCTAGCAACTTTCTAAGTTTATAAGAGCAATATTTAAAATATGTCTCTATGATTGGTCCATTGTCCCCCCATTTTGACAGGCTTTGTGAAGATTTCTTGCACTAAGAGGTTGAGAAGTATGTTCAAAAAAGTGAAGACAGCTTTGAGGAAATACACCTTGTGCCAGACAGATTCAGGTAAATTAACAATGTCCAAAGTAGATTCAGATAAAGGTAGCTGAACACCAGGCTTCTTTTATACTTTTCTACTGTCAATAATGTCATGTGTCTGTTCTCTTCCAGAATTCCTTCCCCTTCCATGAATTCTGACAAAAGGAATTGCATTGATAATGGCTTCCTGCCTTCATTGCCTTCAGTTTTTGATTATTTTAACTTTATTCACATCCTCCTCCCCCTGTGTATCTGAAGAAGGTTTTTTCTTGCCAATTCCTGTTCTGGTCCTCACCATCACCTTCTCCATGTTTGTATTTAGATTCCCTCAGCTTTCCTTATAGTCATCCTTTGTTTTCTTTATATGTTTCCAGAAAGGCTTTTTTAAATATAAACATTTCAACCTGCTTTTTCTGTTCAACCTTCTTGACCTTATATTGTGCCTTTCCATTCTGCCATTTTTATGGTTACATATAAACGAACCTCAGATATGTCCTCCACTTTTCACATTTTCTATTTTCTGCCCTGTTTCTCAATACTCCCACAGTCCTTCCAGTCACATACAAATGTTTTTTTTCACAACTATTGTATTAATTGTTATTGTCAATCCAAATGGAAGAACACTTGACTAAACTCTACAGTCATCAATGCTTTAAGTGTGCATGATGCCCTAAACTATGTATTTTCAGCAGCTGAAAGTACACATTTAAGTTTTGAAATGTATTATATGATCTTTCACCTAGCTTATATATATATATTTTCACTAACTTATATTAGAATTACTTGTTGTCTTTAAGAATGTTTCCCTAATCACAGCTGCTATCACTGACTTGCTCTTATGTCATAATGCTTTCTGTTCTTTGTTAAAAGATCTTATCATCTACTGTTAAATGTTCATATTGTTTGACATAGTTTTGGCTATATATGGAAAGGATCTTTGGACCAGTCCATGTACCCAGTTATGGTTAAACAAACAAATAATTTTGTTCTACAATGACATCATCAGCAATGGCTGGGAGACTGACAATCTAACTCTTTCACCACCTCTTGTCTGTGCAACATTATACTTGGAATTGTTCCTTTCCTTGTATCAATCTCTTCCTGTTATGCACAACTCTTCTGGTTTGTTCTTCCCACACATTTTTCCCTTCCTATAACTAAAGGCTGAGATACTTCAATTTTTCCAGAAAAAAAACAAACGCTGAAAAGAGTTTCACGAGCTTCTTCCATCCTGGTACCTCGGCAACTTGCCTTCAAGGAATGAAAATTACAAAACATTCACATATAAAATAGTAACTAGATAGAGTAACATCCAATTAACTTAAATGCACTTAATAAATATTTAAAGTGCCTAGTGTCCCTATATATAAACATCCCATTACACAAGCTGAAAATTGTCCTAAATACAATCAACCTGGAACTGTGCAACCTAAAAATTATGAATAACTTCCTGATTCAGGCCCCTAGGATAAAGAGTACTAAATTAAAAATAAATGCAGTCTCCAGCAGATTAAGTTTTTCTAGCAAAATCCATACCAGCTCCCACAATGGGTTAAAAATGAAACTGGCACCTTGATCAATGGGGACACTAGTCACTTTAAATATTTAACTGTAATTAAGTAAATTGGATGTAATTGTATCTAGTTAATATTTAATAATAAAGGAATAAACTGGTGAAACTCTTTTCTGCATTTGTTTTTTTTTTCTGGATTTTGGATTTGTGTGGTGTTTTTCTATTTGAGTTACCTCAATTTTTCCTCAGGAGGTTGAGTTCCAAACTTATAATCACTGTTTTAGTCCCTGTTTGTTTCTTGGTTCATATATTCATATATTTTTTGATCCATATGAATATTATGTCTCTTTTTCATTCACCCAGCTAATGCATTTATTCCTCCAGAGGTGAAAATCCCTGACATATTTGTTCCCCTAGGTATAGGGGGCAAGTGATTGGAGCAGTACCACCCTCTGCTGGGGAACAGGGTTTTCTTCATTAGCTGAACCATTCTCTGCTGAACATCCTCATTATGTTTCAACAGCTAGTTTGCAGCTGGCATCTGTTAGGACATGATTATTGTTGTTACATCAGACATTTCCTTCAAAAAGCCTTCCCCTTCAAAACAAGCACTTCCATTGAATTACAGTTTGCCACAAGGATTCTAAATGGGCTGCACATGCTGGATATGTACCCCTCAACCCTGGTCCTAGAGATATGCAGGAAATGTCTACTTGATAATTTTCCTGTCTCCACAGGCAGCACCTCCAGTATCGAGACCACTAATTTAACCCAAATCACTTGAGCCATATATAAGACTTTATCTGTACATATCACAAGACCAGCTTTATTCTGCCCTTTTCTATACCAGCTTCAACAAATTAATGAACTAGTCATTCAGTAATATATAAGACTTTATCCCTGTATATCACAAGACCAGCTTTATTCTGCCTTTCTGTACACCATCTTCAACAAATTCAACAAATCAATGAGTCTATAAATCAGTTAATCAAATTTTATTCAGAAGTCTAAGCCTGCCTAGTGTATGTATTCAGGGGTCTGACGGCTGTATCTGTCTACCCATTCAAAGTTTTGCCCCGTCTAACGTTTTGCCTTACAACTGATATAGTACCTATTTAATTTCTTTGTCCACGTTTTTCTTACCTCCATTTGATTTCACCCTATACTTTATATTTCTACTACCCTATTTCTCTCTCCTTTAGTATATATGTCCCCTTTTCTTTTCCTAATGTAGTGACTGTAATCTGTTATTGTAAGACATACAATATTGGTATTTATGATTTTTTTTCATTCAAACTATGCTTAAGATGAATCTTTAATTTCTTTATGTATAAGACATATCTTTAGCTCCTTATGTTTGTATGCTTAAATATGTGCTTTTATTGTAACAAATTTATTTTTGTACTAGCACTTTTCTACCCTGGTCTCTGCTGAAAAAGGGCATCAGCCCAGCCAGACTATCCCAGTTAACAAATGACAGATAAATAAATAAAATGTCATACTCCCCTTTAATGACATAGCATTTTCTCATCCCTTATGTAGACTGCAGCACCCCCGTCCTTCCTTATCCTGTCTCTTATATGTTTTATATTCTTCTACCAGCATGTCCAATCCTTCTTTGTTGTTGGCCCAGGTTTTATTTATTTATGATGAGTCTGTGACTTTTGATTTCATAATTATTTATATCTCTTCATTTTGCTGAGGATTGTAGCATCATACTGTAACACTCTCTAGTTACTTATCTTGGTCTTCTGCTATGTATTCCCATTTAGTATGCCCCTACTTTTTCATTTTCGTTACTTATATATCTCTGTTGTCTCCCCAGCTCCCTGTTTTGGGCCTCTTTCTGCTTCGATCTCTGCCACGACTTTGATATAATTTCCAGTGCTTAAAGCACCATTGCTGCCTGAATTTTGAGATGTAAACTCTCTGTCTTGTAGAGGGTCTTGTTTCCTTGTGACCTCCCCCAATCTCCCCACTTTACTAAATCCCCAGTCCTGAACCAGTCACTCTACTGCTTTGCCCCATATTTTCAGGCTATATAGTTTTTTGGCATAGATAGAATAGTATCTCAGAGAAATTACAATACTCCTCCCCGAGCTCAATGCAACCTTGTTGCTAACTATGTGGTTTATCTTATTGCTTCCTTAGATGCCTTATCAATTAAATCCTTAATGTGCACATGCAGCACAGTGTGGGGGCTAAATCTGCTCCATCTTACCACTCTGGTCACAATCTGAACTGTGCAAACTAGCATCAGTCTTGGTCCATTTCAACCTTCATCAATCCCAACTCCCATTTCTCACCAGACTATCACCCCTGCATCAGGCATTCCTAATACATATGTCTTCTATCTTCTCTTGGTTGAACCTCCTGTCCCCTCCTAAGTGACCTCTCCTCCTTTTGATTTCAGAAGAAGAAGCAAATAATTTATGCTGTCTTTTTAAGAAGAGTGAGGACTGAAATGTGTATATTTAATGATCTAAGATACATAATTCTCTCTCTTTCTCTCTCTCTCTCTCTCTATATATATATATATGTGTGTGTGTGTGTGTGTGTGTGTGTGTGTGTGTGTGTGTGTGTGTGTGTGTGTGTGTGTGTGTGTGTATATATATATATATATATATATATATATATATATATATATATATATATAGAGAGAGAGAGAGGGAGAAACTAAAGGGTACAAAGGTCACATAGACAAACCATTCAGTAAAAACTACAAGAAAAACACAACCAAGCTAGAGTGTGATAACTTAATCCCCCTGCAATGGAGGCCCATGGATATATGCAAATGACCCATTAAGGACATCAAGTGTTTCAGCTACATGGTTTCTGAATGTCCATGACTTTTTTACTTTTCAAGTCTTTATGGTTACATTTGGGCCTATAAAGCCAGACTCCACTAGTAACTGAGTCTTTATTTAGTACACCTTTAAAGTGTTTTATTAAAAACAATGGCTACTCCACTTTCTGAGGCCACAGTTGTTTTTCACCTAACCTAGTCAATGAATAAATATAAGTCTTCTGCTAAGTTTTATTTCTTATAAGAAGAGGTTTTGTGAATTTATGCTCCTTGATATTTCTAAGGCAATTTTGCATTTAAACATAGTTATCAGCATTTTGGCATTCCAAGTAAAAAAAAGCATTACTCACATTAAAATGCAAATGCAAATGTATAAATGGAGTTAGGTTTTGCAGATATTAATCACTGTTGTTTTCATACTAAGACTTACTTTAAGGATACAAAAATTATATTGAGTCAGCACATCTTTGAAATCCTATAAACAGCTATGTGAATAGTCCTATAGCACAAACATTGATAGAATACTGAAATACTGAAGAACATTTTAGTTTCATTGTTATGTAACAGATTAATAGGAAACATTCTTGAATTCTAAAAAAAAATTTGATATATTATGAAGCTAGTTACATACTGAAATACAGAATGTATAAACCTTGTGTGGTTATCAACAAAATAAATTGGCCTATTTTTGCTAGATCCAGTTTTGGGTAATATGCCATTTTGGGCAATTAATTAAGGTCAGCACATGACTATAATTTACTAAGTACCATTTGTTATGCTTCAAAGTATTATGTGCCCATAGAAGGCTGCAAGGGAAAGTCTACTTTTTATTTTAATAAAAGTTGTGTTTTAATAGAACAAATCATCAGAGTTTTATTCTTCAGAACACAGTATGAATGGCACCCAACAAAGCCTAAGTGGTAAACTCTATTGATAGTCATTGTAATATACCATATACAATAATTCTGCTTACCATTTATTCTAAGAGTGTGCTAAATTGTTTGAGGATAGACTCCCTTTTGTCCCTAATGAACGTACATACTATAGCAAAACCTCTAATGGAGTTTAAACTATTTATTAGAAAACCGAAACTGAGTATTTTGTTTGACACCCCTAATGATATATCAAATATTCTCAGGGTGTGTAGCATGTTTAGTCCTCCAGTTCACCCATGATTCAGCATTTTAAAACAATAAATAAACTGGATTTCAGGTACTGTTGAAAAACTACAAACAAAAATCATTCTTAAATGACAACTTACTACCTGATGAGAAAAGACTTCTAGGAGAACTAAGTAACCAAAATTTAAGGTTGATGAAACCAGACGGAAGCACATGACTATAAACAAAAAATGCTTAATATGCTTTCTGGAGCTACCAACAATAAGGTGTCATTGAATTAACTTAACACTGCCTAAACAAATTGAGAGACACCCTTAATGATTTATTTATAGATATACAAATTGACTTGAATGAATACAACAACTTAAACTTTAGTCCATCAGTCTTTGGAATCCCAAAAATTCATAAAAATATTGAGGAGCCATCAATGAGACCGATTGTGGATGACAGAGGTTCAATATCACACTCATGTGCCAAGTTCCTCAATGAAAAATTAAAACATTTGGTCACCTAAGAAAAGCACATTTGTAAAGATTCTTGGGACTTTTTTGGAAAAAATAAATCTTGAGTTTAATAGGAATTGTTTACTTATAAATTTCGATGTTCAGGACTTATATACCGTGATCCCTCACAAACAAGGTATTGAATGGTTTTCTGAATACCTGATATGTAAGGGTATAAACAAGGACAATGTAAACACCTATGAAACACTAATTGAAATTGTGTTAAACAATAAATTTATATTGCTTGAACATGAATACTAACATCAATGTACAGGTGTAGCAAGGGGTTCTGCATGTGGTGGATGTTTTTCTAATACTGTAATGACAACATGGGAATGCAATTTTATGTTCAGTTCAGAGTTCATGAAAAATTGTATACTGTATACTTGTTTTTTGGATTACATTTTTATTGTATAGAACATTGATTTTGACAGTTTTAATTTTTTTTTTTGATTACATCAATACGACCACTAATTTTCTGAAGTTTACATTTGAAACTAGTGAATATAGTATTTCTTATCTAGACATTCTTCTATCTAAAGACAATGATAGAGGTGAATTTTATGTTCAGATTCACCATAAACTCATGTTCTCTAACACCTATTTGCATTATTCAAGTTTACACCCCCTACCAAAAATGTGCTGTGGTCAAGGGCCAGTTTGTAACAGCAGCATGAATGCTGTCAAGAGTTGACAATTTTCTAGATGAATGTGAGAAAATTATGGGCATGTTCCTGGTTAAAGTTTACCCCCCCCCCCTCCATGCTTTTGTTAATCAACTCATGTATGATGTAATAAAGAAAAGAGAAAGTTTTTTTTCAAGCCAATTTTAAGTCATCATGAAACATCAGTAGGCATCGTACAAATAGGTGAATTTATGGTCAACAAAACTACCCCTTCTGGTGAATCTACCCCCCCTCACATCTATACACCACCCTGTATAAAATAAAGATTTTAACAGCTCCTTTATCACAAACTATAACATTGATAGTATGACCAGTCAGAGCATAATTCAAAAAACTGGGCTATTTTAATGGAAGACAGGAATGTCATTGAAAAGGTGGGGTCACACCATGCATTACACATAGAAGGAGTTGTAACCTTAAAAATATAA
Source organism: Protopterus annectens (assembly GCF_019279795.1). Taxonomy (NCBI): domain Eukaryota; kingdom Metazoa; phylum Chordata; order Ceratodontiformes; family Protopteridae; genus Protopterus; species Protopterus annectens. The sequence continues at coordinate 97,163,792 of NC_056737.1, forward strand.
TTGAGCACCCTAGTAAAACATTAGTATCCACCAGTCATAAAACCCATAGTATGTCCAAGTGTGGTTGTTTCTCCATTTGCCCATATATTATGGTGGGTGAACAAGTAATTATAAATAATTTGATATTTAACATAAAAGGGGCATTTAACTTCTTAAATTCTTAAACTACTTCGGGGTAGTATATGTGGCATTTTGCCAAGACTGTTCACTTTTCTACATAGAGAAAACTTTAAACAAGTTTAAAGAGAGAGTTGCTGAGCATTTATATTATATCATAAAAAGAAAAATAAACAATGCCCTAGCAAAACAGTCAACAGAACACTCATATCATGAATTTAAAATCACAGTCATGGAAAAGCTAACACTTACTAAATGTGGTGGCCCTTGGCAGCTTAAACTAGAAGAACATCAGTTATATTGGCAACTTCTGTTTAATGCAAATTTCTGGCCAGGTATAAATGATCAGATTTCTGTCAGGTGCCTTTTAAAATTGAGAGCATTGCAAAGATGACACTGCTGCCATTGTTTACAAATAAATGTATTTATTTATTCATTCATGATTAGGTATTTTTATATAAATGTTTCTGACAATAGTTTTGAGCACATTCAAGTTAAGTGACAAGAGTTTAAAGTATTTAAAATGATCTATTCAGGTATTTAGGTTGCTATTGTGTATGTTTTCTTTCTTAACTTGATGATTTTACTGCCCTTGATGTAGGATTTGCATAGGGGTTCAATTGTCACAACATTTTAAGTTGTTTACATGATTTGGCTGTCACATTATTTTAAGTTGCTCACATGATTTAAAAATGTTGGTCCTATGATATTTTAAAAGTGTATTTAAATGTTGTCAGGTCATTTTATGTTTATCTGATGAAGTTTTATTATTGAGTAAAATGAAAGCACTTATCAACAAGTTTTGGATTGCTGGAGGTGCTTTTTCGGAATCTCTCTAGCCTTGCTTGTGTGGTTTTATCTGTCATTGTAATATTCCTGGTACCAGCAAAAAGAAAGAAATACATTTCCAGAGCAGTACATTGCTGTGGTTAAAATAAAATGTTTTCCAAACACTTTTCAATCCTAGGATAATAATTACCCAAAAACAGTCAGCACTTGGAGAGTATGTTAGACCCAAATTTTAATTATAAAATAGCACTGCTATATTTGCAGGAGCATTCTTGTGTGAGGATAATAATTACCTCATGAACTAATGTCATCATATTTGTGTCCATTTGCTACAGTCATGAATTATCTCATGACCTAAAGTTTGTCATACCTCTCAACTGTTGATATTTTCACAGAATTTCCAGATTTTTGCCTCTTATTTTTGGTCTGCTATTAATAAAATTTACAGTTTTCTGGCAAATCACTCGGATGGTCTGAGGATTGAAGTCACAAAATAATGATATATCTTTGAGTTTCAGACTTCATATCCTTCAGATAACTGTATGTTAACACAAACCCTGTTACTTTAGCAACTTTCTAAGTTTGTAAGAGCAATATTTAAAATCAGTCCCTATTTTTGGGACTTCGTCTTCCCATTTTGTTAGGCTTTGTCCAGATTTCTTGTAGTTACTGCAATTATGTCTTTTCATGAAAAAAGGTGCCATGTGATATATGGTTTGGCCAAGAAGGCAAAGGTGCGATGCTACTACCTGTAGAATGTATACTTCTAAGTGAGATTCTAACCTAAACATTTCAGCTTTAAACAGATGGTATCAGAAAAGTTACCACAAGCATTATTAGCTTGTGATGGTAAAGTGTTCACAGCAATATGAGTTTTCATTGTTTCAAGTTAGTTCTTTTTATGTCCATGAGTTGGACTGCTCACCCTATAATAGCAAATGTCTGCTGGGTTTAGACCATTATTAGAAAATGAATTGTACCCTGCATTTGCAACAGAAATAATACTCACAATGAAGGAAGGAAACATTATTTTCAGACATTTAGTGATGTAAAAGACATTATACTTCAGAAATTAATGTGTCTATTCACAGAGCAGAGTCTATCTTCACACAATGGTTTGTTATATCATCTACTTTCTCAGGTAAATAATCTTTATGTAGTTGTTTTAAAGACTATTTTTGCATTGAAGCAAAAGTCCATCTCTGCTATTTCATTTTATTCTACTTCTTTAAAATGCATTATTTAGAAATGAAGTCTTATTCTTAAATGCCTCCTTGTCTTCAGAATTTTAGGCTGTTACTCATACAAGTTGAAACTAATGAATATTATTTTTAAGTCTGAATGTTTGAATTCCCAGGTTTCTGGAAAGTGCTCTCTGCTGAAGTTTTTAACAGATTTTTGCCTTGATAAAATGATAGAAAATGTATGCACTGTCTTCAGTAGATACAGAGTATGTCCATTTTCACCACTTTTTTTCCATAAACAGCTTTCTGCCCATCTATATAACATGGTGAATTGAAGCACTAGGTAGAGAGCTTAGGTGAAGAGTCATCTACTATTCACCCGCACAAATACTGTGAAGGTAGGAGACTTCTCTAAAAACATTCTCTCTGTCTTGTGGTGACAGCATGCTGAGAAATTACAGCCAACTATGTCTTGGGCACAGATAACAAATAGGTCATCACACAAATGCTTTTTGTAATTTTTATTTTCACAGTCTGTTTGTAAGCCATCAATGTCTTTATTGTCAGTGACATAGTGCCTGTATACTCCCATCTGTAATAATTACTATAAAGTCATGTAAAGTGATTATGCACTCCTTATGTAAGCTGATTCTGCACTACTTATGTAAAATAATTTACTACTACTAAGTGCTGTATTATCCTGTATTAAGTGCTTATCATATAACTATAGTTTGGACTGCTGACTTTTTTTTTTTACCTTACAGCTATTTGTAAATTTCTAATGTAAATGTTCACAGACAGTTTTGGACACATGCAATTAAATGTATAGTCATGAATCGAACTGTCCTTCCTGTCAACTGAAGGGCAGGAGCAGTGTAGCTTTCTGTGATGAATACTCTTCCTTTGTTGAAAACTGTGCATGTACATCCTAGTTACTAAAGTAGCATTAGGGATGTTGGAAGACACCCAGTTAGAGAAGAAATTAGCTCTCTGACAAGTCCTTGTGTAGTATATTAAACTGTACTGTACTGGACAAACACTCTACTGCCATAAGAGTTAAACACCAGAAATGTATATCTAGAGAAGTCTGTTGCTGTTGTATGCTTCCTAGTCCCTAAAAAAGAGGATTTCTTTTCTTTACTGGGTCACGTTAAAGAGACAGGTTATGGGCTGTATCTTCTCTGTGTTCACTGAATAACATGGATTACTAATATATGTCAGGAGACTTTAATGGACTGCATAGTGTTACACATGGGATACCAATACACTGTGCAATGCTTAGCTTTGTTTAAAATTACTGCATTTGTAATAGCACCTGAATGCCATACAGTCTTAAGTAATACGTTTTTTTTTTTTTGTTTTTTTTGTGCCAGACAAAAGGAATGATTCTGTGCCAGTTCCATCTCAGCTGCAAAGTAACACTGGTGGGGGACACATGAGCGCTAAACAAGCAAAAAAAAGTTGGAAAAATGTTTATGGGTAATTAGGTTCTAACTGAGCTTACAACCAAGCAGACTATCAAAAAGCTCAACCAGATCACCCAGTACTGGTGGGAAACCAACAGAGCACCCCCCCCCCATTAAGTATACTTTCTCTACATATTCCTGGAGAACATTTGTGATCATCCTTCCAGTCATCCAGACTTCTTCCCTAGCAACTTTAGGTAACTGTCATGTAATCTGGTGCTGTTCATATTGTTGTAAAGGTTTAGATCCCTGGGCCAGGTGTTTAACTTACCACTTGCTCTATTTGAGTGATGGGCTTCAATGAGTCCTGTGTCATTCATAGCAAAGAAGGTAAAGCAGCAATCACCCCACAGGAGTCTGTATGATTTCTGGACTTTGTATATGGCTATATAGTTGCCAGTTTGTCCCTCTACCCACCACATATTATTAGTTGTCTCAATCTTATCCTCACAAATGCTTCCCCACTTGTGCCATCTCACTTGTTATCCCTTCATAGTCAAATCTGACCATCTTGCTGTGACTTTCTCCCTGAAATCTATTTTACAGCTCCTAAGAATTCTCTGCATTCAGAGAAACTAATTATTTACTATTTATCAATCTTATCAATAATTACAAATGGCATAGCTCCCTATAAAATTGTGCGCATGAGGCTGGCAAGCTTAAAATGGAATCCCTGTGGTGTAGCTACAGCATTTTAAAAATGTGTAAGAAAAAGAAAAAGCGATTTGTTTTCTCTAAACTTGTCTACTTCATAATTACAAAAGGGATTTTAAAATGGTAAGCAAGTCACTCAAACTTACCATTCAGGAAATGCAAGGATAACTGTGAACTTAGGAAAGCAACTAATTTGAAAAACAACCACAAGGCTTTCTATAGCTATACTAGGACGTCTAGAAGTTACCAACAGTTCTGTACTAAACTTATCTCTAGTGTACGTCCTTATCCCTTCCTACAAGACATTATACATTTTCTTACAGACAGCTTTTCTTTCAGCAATACCACACCCACCCACCATCCTATCTACCCTCCAGACTTTCCACCACATCTCCACAATTGAAATAACTTTAGATGAACATCTTTTGGTATATTCAAAATTAAAAATACCAATACCATGGGTCCTAACAATAACCCTGGATGTCTGCTGAAACCTGTTTAGTCCCTGTTAAGAAAACTCTTCCATCTTCTCTTCTACTTGAAATTTCTACTGGTTACATCCCCAAAGTATGGAGAATGGCTGCTGTGGAACCATTACATGAAGATGACCATCTCTACTGACCCTAAGAATTACAGGCCCATTAGCCTCATTAGTCTTATTTGTAAGGTTATGGAATGCATTATAGTTGAGATAATAAACAATTATATAAATGACCTTGCACCCCTGGATTCATACCATTTGGCTTTGTCAAACATAGATGTGCCTATTCAACCCGGCTAACCTTTTATTTTAAAGGTTATTGAGAAGGGACATAGAGACTGCACTGCCTACTTCGATCTTACCAATGTCTTTGACACTATCCCATGCTGGGATTATTGACAAACTCTCCCAGCTCAACATCAACCCATTCATAATTCACTGGATATGCTACTGGCTGTCAGACAAAATCTATAACCATTAAGGCCAGGAGTGTTTGCAGTAAACAGAAAAGCATCACTAGTGATGTCAGACAAAATCTATAACCATTAAGGCCAGGAGTGTTTGCAGTAAACAGAAAAGCATCACTAGTGATGTCCACCAAGGCTCTGCTTAAAGGTTATTGAGAAGGGACATAGAGACTGCACTGCCTACTTCGATCTTACCAATGTCTTTGACACTATCCCATGCTGGGATTATTGACAAACTCTCCCAGCTCAACATCAACCCATTCATAATTCACTGGATATGCTACTGGCTGTCAGACAAAATCTATAACCATTAAGGCCAGGAGTGTTTGCAGTAAACAGAAAAGCATCACTAGTGATGTCAGACAAAATCTATAACCATTAAGGCCAGGAGTGTTTGCAGTAAACAGAAAAGCATCACTAGTGATGTCCACCAAGGCTCTGCTTAAAGGTTATTGAGAAGGGACATAGAGACTGCACTGCCTACTTCGATCTTACCAATGTCTTTGACACTATCCCATGCTGGGATTATTGACAAACTCTCCCAGCTCAACATCAACCCATTCATAATTCACTGGATATGCTACTGGCTGTCAGACAAAATCTATAACCATTAAGGCCAGGAGTGTTTGCAGTAAACAGAAAAGCATCACTAGTGATGTCCACCAAGGCTCTGCTTAAAGGTTATTGAGAAGGGACATAGAGACTGCACTGCCTACTTCGATCTTACCAATGTCTTTGACACTATCCCATGCTGGGATTATTGACAAACTCTCCCAGCTCAACATCAACCCATTCATAATTCACTGGATATGCTACTGGCTGTCAGACAAAATCTATAACCATTAAGGCCAGGAGTGTTTGCAGTAAACAGAAAAGCATCACTAGTGATGTCAGACAAAATCTATAACCATTAAGGCCAGGAGTGTTTGCAGTAAACAGAAAAGCATCACTAGTGATGTCCACCAAGGCTCTGCTTAAAGGTTATTGAGAAGGGACATAGAGACTGCACTGCCTACTTCGATCTTACCAATGTCTTTGACACTATCCCATGCTGGGATTATTGACAAACTCTCCCAGCTCAACATCAACCCATTCATAATTCACTGGATATGCTACTGGCTGTCAGACAAAATCTATAACCATTAAGGCCAGGAGTGTTTGCAGTAAACAGAAAAGCATCACTAGTGATGTCAGACAAAATCTATAACCATTAAGGCCAGGAGTGTTTGCAGTAAACAGAAAAGCATCACTAGTGATGTCCACCAAGGCTCTGCTTAAAGGTTATTGAGAAGGGACATAGAGACTGCACTGCCTACTTCGATCTTACCAATGTCTTTGACACTATCCCATGCTGGGATTATTGACAAACTCTCCCAGCTCAACATCAACCCATTCATAATTCACTGGATATGCTACTGGCTGTCAGACAAAATCTATAACCATTAAGGCCAGGAGTGTTTGCAGTAAACAGAAAAGCATCACTAGTGATGTCAGACAAAATCTATAACCATTAAGGCCAGGAGTGTTTGCAGTAAACAGAAAAGCATCACTAGTGATGTCCACCAAGGCTCTGCTTAAAGGTTATTGAGAAGGGACATAGAGACTGCACTGCCTACTTCGATCTTACCAATGTCTTTGACACTATCCCATGCTGGGATTATTGACAAACTCTCCCAGCTCAACATCAACCCATTCATAATTCACTGGATATGCTACTGGCTGTCAGACAAAATCTATAACCATTAAGGCCAGGAGTGTTTGCAGTAAACAGAAAAGCATCACTAGTGATGTCAGACAAAATCTATAACCATTAAGGCCAGGAGTGTTTGCAGTAAACAGAAAAGCATCACTAGTGATGTCCACCAAGGCTCTGCTTAAAGGTTATTGAGAAGGGACATAGAGACTGCACTGCCTACTTCGATCTTACCAATGTCTTTGACACTATCCCATGCTGGGATTATTGACAAACTCTCCCAGCTCAACATCAACCCATTCATAATTCACTGGATATGCTACTGGCTGTCAGACAAAATCTATAACCATTAAGGCCAGGAGTGTTTGCAGTAAACAGAAAAGCATCACTAGTGATGTCAGACAAAATCTATAACCATTAAGGCCAGGAGTGTTTGCAGTAAACAGAAAAGCATCACTAGTGATGTCCACCAAGGCTCTGCTTAAAGGTTATTGAGAAGGGACATAGAGACTGCACTGCCTACTTCGATCTTACCAATGTCTTTGACACTATCCCATGCTGGGATTATTGACAAACTCTCCCAGCTCAACATCAACCCATTCATAATTCACTGGATATGCTACTGGCTGTCAGACAAAATCTATAACCATTAAGGCCAGGAGTGTTTGCAGTAAACAGAAAAGCATCACTAGTGATGTCCACCAAGGCTCTGCTTAAAGGTTATTGAGAAGGGACATAGAGACTGCACTGCCTACTTTGATCTTACCAATGTCTTTGACACTATCCCATGCTGGGATTATTGACAAACTCTCCCAGCTCAACATCAACCCATTCATAATTCACTGGATATGCTACTGGCTGTCAGACAAAATCTATAACCATTAAGGCCAGGAGTGTTTGCAGTAAACAGAAAAGCATCACTAGTGATGTCAGACAAAATCTATAACCATTAAGGCCAGGAGTGTTTGCAGTAAACAGAAAAGCATCACTAGTGATGTCCACCAAGGCTCTGCTTAAAGGTTATTGAGAAGGGACATAGAGACTGCACTGCCTACTTCGATCTTACCAATGTCTTTGACACTATCCCATGCTGGGATTATTGACAAACTCTCCCAGCTCAACATCAACCCATTCATAATTCACTGGATATGCTACTGGCTGTCAGACAAAATCTATAACCATTAAGGCCAGGAGTGTTTGCAGTAAACAGAAAAGCATCACTAGTGATGTCCACCAAGGCTCTGCTTAAAGGTTATTGAGAAGGGACATAGAGACTGCACTGCCTACTTCGATCTTACCAATGTCTTTGACACTATCCCATGCTGGGATTATTGACAAACTCTCCCAGCTCAACATCAACCCATTCATAATTCACTGGATATGCTACTGGCTGTCAGACAAAATCTATAACCATTAAGGCCAGGAGTGTTTGCAGTAAACAGAAAAGCATCACTAGTGATGTCAGACAAAATCTATAACCATTAAGGCCAGGAGTGTTTGCAGTAAACAGAAAAGCATCACTAGTGATGTCCACCAAGGCTCTGCTTAAAGGTTATTGAGAAGGGACATAGAGACTGCACTGCCTACTTCGATCTTACCAATGTCTTTGACACTATCCCATGCTGGGATTATTGACAAACTCTCCCAGCTCAACATCAACCTAAGTATGGAAAAACACCATATTTAGTAAAAATCCTTTAGCAATTCCATAAAAATTTAATAAAAGCTTA
>NC_056737.1:97172872-97222387 GCF_019279795.1 Protopterus annectens
GAATCTGGCAACTGCTTTTGCTTTTCCTGACAGAAATGAGTTGAAGACCTGTCAATCAAACATGCCAAAAGCACTTTTAAGCACTTTAAACCTGGTCTGCGCCGCTTTGCTGAGGTAACGCATGCTTTTGCACTGGCAGTTAGCTTGTGGGAGCGGCGCGCAAACGGTGTGCGCTGGGATAAATCGTAATTGGCTAGTGACACACATGTTCAGCTAATTGCACACAGTTTCAGCCTGTTTATCCGCTGCTTGGCAACGGGCACGCAGTTTGCAGCTTTTTAAACACTACTCGGCCCAGGGCACTCTGTCTCACGGCAGCTTAGCTATCAGTACATTTCTGACTATTTTTATTCTTATGTTACTTCAAAATATATGCTCTGTTTCATTCCATTTTACAAAAGGGAATACATTTACATTTGTACAATACTGTCTGGGGGCTTTTTAGTGCTTATTTACAAAAATAAAAAAAGGTTGTTGTAGGGGCTCGAACCCTGCTTGCCTACACATAGGGCGGGTACTCTACCACTAAGCTATTATTTCTTGGCTTACTTTGCATATTTAGTTCTTATATCCTTTTCCCTGACTGCTAACTGTGATTGGCGCTTAGTAGCACACCAGCACACACAGTAGCAAACATTTACGGGTTTAACAAAAAAAAAAAGGTTTTCATTTACTTTTATGACATCTCTTCACTTTATACACTGATGGCCAGTCGGGCATGTGTTGTATAGTGTGTTTATTCACATTTTCATGGCCTTTCTCGTGGCTGTTTACTTTCAGCCATTATAGTTTTCCTCGGGCGTGTCCACTTGCAGAGCTTAGCCTACAGACACGCTTCTACTCTCTTACACGGACCGTGTAAGAGTTACTGGTGTGATTCAGCATGCCTCATGCACCTCATGCATATGCATGACATGCTGACATCACACAGTTTAACTGCAGCCTCCGTGTAAGAGTTATAACTCTTACACGGAGGCTTCCTGAATCTGGCCCTATGTAAAATAAAAAGAATCTAACAGGAGGCTACAGATTTTATTTTTGGAAACTACGGTTATAAAATATATGATTTTTATTGATGCAAGGATAAAAAGAGGGAAAATATACATTGCAAAATGGCTTGCGAAAGTGTAGTGAGTGTAATGAATGTTTCTAGAATAAATGCAATATGGCTGCTCATATGCACCAAAATTTAGGGAAGACAAATCCTGACTTTTGAGACTTAAAATCAAGAAGACAGATATTTCTAAAATTAGCACAGATGAATGAGAGATGTATTTATTCTTACACAGAAAGTGGAGAATATGTGAGATAAAAATATAGCATAATCATTTCAGGTAGTGAAATGTGATGTAAAGATCATTTAAGTGTGCCAAAAAATTTGCATATTTTCTATGCTCCAAAGGAACTGATGGCTCATCATGGGATGGATGACCAATATGTTTTCATGATGGAGAATATAATTTTTAAATGTCTCTTAGCTGTAGTGCCTATAATTCTAATTGTGTTATACTTCATTTGTGGGGTATTAATGAAAATAGTACAAAATAGTTACAAAGGAAATAGAATTTGCATGCATATAAATGCATGGAGTGAGTGCCACCATTGAAACACTCAAGCCAGTAGGTGGGTTTCTAACTTAGTTTTCATTTTTCCTGCATCTCATGTCTACCCAACTGAGTTATTTCTCAGTACAAAATGTGAGGATAAAATAATTAAATGGTTATCTGAAGTAGCTCAAATTCAGATCTCATATACCCAATTTCTTTCTTTTTACCTTATAACTACTTTCTTGAGTAGATAAAATTTTAATATGTGTACCTAATACATGAATTAAAGAGGGAACTGTTAGAGAAAGAAGTATGAAGAATTGCTAAAATAGAAGTGTCAGAACATTTTCCCACATTCCCCTGCCCAGCTCGTCTAGCACTAGAAATGCTAATCAAACAAAATTGTAAATTTCCACTGATTCCTAAGTATATTTCATTCTAATAATAAGAATATCTGTTAAGTGCCCAATGTATGTATTCTGATTTTTCATTGTCATTTGGCTTGGGTAGTAGCTGAAAAAGACATTGCTTGCAACAACCCACATACTCAGTTAATAAATGTTTAAAATAAAATAAAATAAAATAAGCATCTATAACTAATACATATCCTGTTGGTCCTGTGTTTGATTTCCAGCATATCTGCTTGCAAAATGTTTTAATTTGCAAGTCACCTAAACAATTTCATAGATTTCAGAATTGCCCTTATCTGGTTATCAGACAAATAAACTGTAATGTTCAAGGATTCTTTCTTCCAGAAATTATTTCATTATTTCACCAGCCACAGAAAAGAAAATGAACTTGTTTATACAAGGTTGTGTCACTCATACTCAGAATCCCTGGCATAGCCTTAAATGCCACGGTTCCAAGACGCAGGTCTGAATCCACATACAAAAAAAAAAATCAAACCATTTAAAATCCATAAGTTTAAGCTCAATTTGCCAACAAACAACCTATGTTTTGGGAAATGCACAGTAGATGAAACTTCACAACTATCTGTTAACATACTTCACTACAAAACATAGACCACCCAACCCATAATCTTAGTCCCAACTGTAAAACTTGCCTGAACCCTAAGCCTAAATATAGCCCTAAGACTAATCCTAATGCAATTTCTATCATTAATTCTGACCATAAACTTAACCCTAACCTTAATTCTAAACCCAACAGTAAACATAATTGTAAGCAAACCACAACCCCCAATGCTAGCCCTAGGAAAGACCTCAGGTCTAACCCAAAAGACGTTGACTCTTAGTAACATTGCATCATTGATATTCAGCCATAGAGGACTGCAATTATTATCACAAATGAAAACATCATTAAAATTAATTAAAAAAATAAGTTATATAATAGTAATTGAACTAAGTGAACTTACAAACACTGCTTTCAAACTACTGCAATCTGAAATAACATCATGCATTAATTCTTGCAATGTAAAATTACATGACTTCTATTCATTTAAAACTGTAACACCCCCAAATAAGTTGTTTAAAATTGTTATTTAATGATGCCAACATCTGACTACTTAACTCTGCAGAATCCTATGGTGTTTTTTCTGGATGTATTACTTTGTCCAAGTTCAGATTTAAGACACCTCTCAAGAAGGTGGCTTAAATTTTAAAGCCTAATCGCAAACAATGTTACAGCCCTCCATATTGTGAGCTTCTTTTGAAAATCTTGGGGACCTTTTGTTTACTTTCTTTGTTGACTTTCTCATAGGTAAACCAAACACTGCTTCAATAGGTGGTACTAAACTACATGCAAAAAACACTGCATTGTGGGATTTTTGATGCATTGTTCTACAGCTTCCACTGTACAAGCTAAAGTTTTTCTTCGTTTCCCATTACTCCTAGCTGATGCTCATAGTGATCAAAGACTAATCATCAATAACATCAATACCATGATCAGAAACAGGCATCAGCAGAAACAGCAGCACCATGTTATTGCAGATAACCTGCTTTGATTATTGTACTAAATCTCCGTACTGCCCACCTTAGTAATGTGTGCTAAGCCTAACCCTGCCTTGCCCTAAGCCTAACCCTAAAGTGCATATTAAATTAAAAAACTCCTTCCCATTACATGATCACTATTCAGAAAATGTCAGCCTTATATGGTCACGTTTTGTGTACTGCACTGGAAAATGAAATGTTATATTATGATACCAACTGCAGTCATTTCATATAACTGTAGTATACATGTTCAAGTAGAAGGCAGAGGTACTTGCAGTGACTGCATCCAACCAATGAAAAACATATCCATTTATGTATTAATTCAAACAAAATTTTAAATATATTTAAAAATAAATGAATTGTATAACAACAACACCAAATGTGCCTGGCATGCTCATGATATCAAGAGTTACATTATCCCCCCTCCCTTTGATACCAAGACTTACCCTCCCACCTAGGCTTAGGTCTTGTGGGATATATCTCATAATAAAATGAGTAAAATACAGCATGTCTGATGTCAATGAGACCTGTTGTTTAAACACACAATGTCATGAGTTAGCAAACACAAAACAACCAATCAGCAAATGCAAATGAATACAATAGCAATGAAATTAAGTCTATCTGATAAATGGTTAACTCATTCACAGCTACTAAACCAGCACTATATCACAATAATGAGAGGCACATAGACCATTAAAAGATATCTGTCATGTTATATTTCTCAATAAGCAACATTGTTTAAAACTTACATTATCACCAATTAGGAAATGGATGTCACTTGATTTTTCTTACTAAGCATGCCATGCTGTTGTCTACTACACACATATCTATATCTATATCTATATCTATATCTATATCTATATCTATATCTATATCTATGTGTGTCTACGTTTAAACACCAAAATTCCATAAGACCGAAGACCACAATACTGAGACAAAAATAATGAAACTTAGAATGCCAAACCACATCTTTTTTCACAGGACAAGTAAACACGTGAGGAATAATGCCCTTTTCCCCACTGTAATCCTGGAGTTGGTATATTTAGTTAGAGAGGGTGTGTGCATCTAGGTGGGTTTTAGATAGTACTGTTGTTGTAGTGTAGTTTTGCCCAAAACTACACTACAACACTCATACTTTGGAAAAAAAACACAGTTTGACAATATTATACATTGCTCATTAGGGAGAAAACAATACTAATAAATGTTACATACCTTAGGGATGAATTTATGATTAATAATCTAATAATCCAGAATATTGCTGAATGTGGCTAATATGATGCTTTCTTGACGTAGAGGAAACTTATTATGCAAGTAAGGGATTCTTTGGCCTCAGAATTTATCATGTCAGCATGTTCTATTTATTTGCTGGTGAATGGCAAGGTCTTTGGTTTTGTTTCATGGTTCTATTTTGGTGGCATACTATATGCTGCTGATTTGTGATTGGGAGAAATGTTTACTGTGCTTCTGTTTAAGTTTATAGTGTCTGTTCCCTCCCTGGACTACTGTTGCCTGCAAATATTATTGGTGATGTGTGGATTAAAGTTGTTAGTACTAGGTATGTCTGTGACGGGCTAGCACTTTCATTTTTCCTGAACCATGTTTAGCTTTTTTTAAGTGATGCATGGATAACATTTTATCTCCTCTGGGACTTTGTAAGGAACATACAATATCAGTTTGCTTGCACTCCATTTTGTCTGTTGTGTATTTCATTGGTTCCATGTGGATGATGTTTCTGCTCTCCATGGATGTGGCTGACTGTTGGATCACTGGTGTACTGTGGCATGTTACAGAGTACATCTCTGTAGACTCATTTTAATTTTAGCTGTTTTGTGGCATTACTGTGAACAGTGATATGTTTCTTTATTAACTGCTTACTCTTGTTTCTCACTGATGTTCGATTATTTGGTGTACCACTATGCAGGACATTGGGGAGTCCTATTGTGCATCTCAACAGCTTCATATTACCCATGTTTTGGTGTATGCACTGCTCTGCCATCCTTGTCTCACTCACATTTTAGGAATCTGTTTACCCTGGCTTTAAAGGCAAGACATAACACAAATTCAATAACATGCAGAGGAGACATAAGAAAGAAACAAACAGCATGAACATACTCAGTACTTCACAGCATACACATAGTAATGAGTGATAAATGCACAATAAAGTTAGAGAAAAAAATAAGTGGTAACACAGAGGGCTGGATTCACGATGGCTTGCACGGAGTCTAAGAGTAGAGTAAGACTCCATGCAGCCATCATGTCCGACAAGCGATCCAGGAACAGCCTGCAGGGGTGTGCAAGAGAGCTCCTAACACATCTCTTACACGGACAGGGCCGGGACATGCAAATTACCTCAATTGCAGCTGAAAGGTATGCAAATGAGGTAGATTTTAGATTCAGGAAACCTGAACCTGTCCAAGTAAGAGTAGTGTTATCTGCAGAAATATACTCAGTTGACAACTGAGTACTGTTCTGCACATAGCAAAACGGAGCCATGACAGCTCGAAATAAAGGTTGCATCCAGTAGAGGAAGCATGCCAATGGCCAAATATATGGCCATTGGCAATGTTTCCTGATGCAAAATGAAAAAAAAATTAATTTATTTGTTTGTCCGATTTCCGATGTTTAAGCATAGTGCAGCGTTGCACTAAAAGGCTGTGCTCTAAAAACCAGAAAACTAATAATAAAAATCCACAAATGTGGATTTTATGTGAATTTGTAATGTACAATGCAAGGCAATGGCAGGCTGAAGACAACATGGCTACCGAGTAGGGGTTGCTAAGGGGGGAACCCAGTCTAAGAGATGTAACCAAGCATTAGTAGGCAATCCTATGCAAATGAGGGTAAGGATAGTGAATCCCAAGTCTACATAGCAAATGAGCACAGTCAGTGGAGTGAAAGACTAGGATAAGGGGAGTAACAGAGTAGGATATAGGTGACATCATGAGGGGGGGTATGTATGAAAGAAGCTAATCTCATTGGAGCAGAGTGTCATGTGTTAGTTGTCAGTTGCTCATCACTGGAAGGGGTGTGTCAGAAGGTATCCTAGCCCCCCTGAGGGAATGGAAAGGGAAAAGGAAGCACAACAAACAGTAGGAAGTTAACCAGGGAGAGTCAGCAGAGCTAGCAGGTGGAAATAATCAGAATCAGGCAATCACACAGGCAGTACACAAACCCAGCCCAGCCCAGCACTTAAAACTCTGAAAACAACAGCCCATTATGTTTCTGTCAAGAGACACTGCAACACTGGAGTTAACTAAGAGAAGTGAATACTTAAAAAGCTTAACTGACAAAAAAAATGTTAATGGCTGCAGTTGCAAGCAGTGTCTACTGTTATTAATATCAGTATTCATTGTGTAATACCCCACCTCTATACATGACGGCAATACTTTCTAGAGGGAGTGAGACTGACACAGCTAACATACATTGCACAATCATGAACTTGCATAGAACATATTTAAGAGCTATGGCGTCTGCCTCACTCAGATATGCTAGTGTTTGTAGTGCCCTGACACTGTGTGTGGTTTGTAACGTGCCTCTGTAACGTTATTGTTTGCTAGAACGACTGCTTTACTTATCACTGTCATGTAATGCAATTCCACAACATTGGCTGTTAAGGATTCAAAGAACAGGCTTTGTCTAATGGCCTTTCTATTATTCCTTTACATTCCTTCATTGTAAGGAATGATATATTTATTACAACATCAAATTATTTTATATCTGCTGTTGCTTAGTAATAATTCATGCAGTCTAATGTGTCCAAGGTCTGGGGTTTGAGACTGACAGGGGTGTTTTATTTTGCAGATGAGCAGACTACAAGCCTTTTAGCTACAGGTAAAACGTTCAATAAATCAACTCAGTCAGCAACATTCTGAAAGGTTACACTGGGCATGCTCACACACATAGGCCATGTCAGAGTATAGCAATGGTCCATACCTATCAGGCAGTTACAGGTGTCAACCCAGGAACCACACGCTATCCAGCAATCTGGCCTGTGCACACAGCTATATGACAATAGACACATATACAATATAGTCGAACCCTGTCATAATCACATCTTTGCTGCAGATACCTAAGTTGTTCATAGAAAGTGGGGAAATGAAGATGATAAACACCTGCAAAGGGTATCATCAATAAACAGGTGTGAATCCTCAACATTATCATAGGTGCAGAGTCTGATCCTAGGCTATCTGCCCTAGGGCATGTACACACCTAGACAGAGTGTGTCTGGCATGTGCAACATGTCCAAGTTGAATACTGTGCATGCGAAAAGTAGGCCACACAAGATAGCCCATATATGTACAGTCCATTGTGCATCTGTGTAGCAGGGACACAGAAGATATCCCATGGCCAAACATACAATCACCCATACACCTGTCCAGCTGACTCACACAGAGCTATTGGACACCTTCCAACACACATGGCTCATTCCTGCAATTACTGCAGACATTACCATGACCAGTCAGAAGATATCTGCAACCTACAAATGTGGCAGATGAAAAGGAAGCACCCAGTAAAGCATATAGTGCGCCGTGTTAATGCCTGTCTTTGTATTATCGTAATGTAGTTAGGTAGGGGTTTGAAACCTGCAAATGCTGTGTGTGTGTATGTCACATCCTTTGAGAGGAGTGGCCTTTTTGTAGACTGTAGACACAATGAAGGAGCTACATTCTTCTTTGGAAAGTCTGGTGATGTCAGCATCCTACAAGTATAGCAGGTGGAGACAAATGCCCCATAACGCATATAGTGCGCCGTGTAAATGCCTGTCTCTGTAGTATCATAACATAGTTGGGTAGGAGTTTGAAACCTGCAACTGCTGATTGTGTGTGTATGGGAGAGGTGTTGTGTATGTGTGTCACATCCTTTGAGAGGAGTGGCCTTTTTGTAGACTGTAGACACAATGAAGGAGCTACATTTTTCTTTGGAAAGTGTGGTGATGTCAGCATCCTACAAGTATAGCAGGTGGAGACAAATGCCCAGTAAAGCATACAGCATGCCATGTTAATGCCTGTTTCTGTAGTATCATAACATGTGTAGATAGGGGTTTGAAACCTGCAAATGCTGAATTTGTGTATGGGGGGTGTTGTGTATGTGCATCACATCTTTTGAGAGGAGTGGTCTTACTGTAGACACAATGAAGGAGTTACATTCTTTTTTGGAAAGTCTGGTGATGTCAGCATACTACAAGTATAGCAGGTGTAGAAAAATGTCCAGTAAAGCATATAGCGTGCCGTGTTAATGCATGTCTCTGTAGTAGTATAATATATGTCGATAGTGGCTTGAATCCTGTAAGCGCTGATTGTGTGTCTGCAACTCTGTTTGAAAGGAGTGGCCTTTTTGAAGACTGGGAAAACACACTAAAGATGTATATTCCTCTTTGGAAAGACTGATGATGTCACCACCCTAGAAATACAGACGGAGAAGAGAAGCCACCTAGAAAAGCCAATAGCATGCTGCACTAATGCGTCTCTCTCTCTCTAGTGTCTTAACGTACTTAGGCAGGGGTTTGAATCCTGTAAGTGCTGACTCTGTGTGTGTCACGCTTGGATAATGCAGTGTGGCTTTTGCTTTTACTATGTTATGACATATTATGATTACAACAGTAAGTGCATTGCACACATCAGGTATCTGCGTGGCAAATATATATGTGTGCATGTTCCCTTAATCAGTACATAGGTGTGAAGCCTGCATACTACATGAATACATTTGTTGCCATTGACAGGTTGTGCCGCTGTTTCTCAGATCGTAGGTCACATATGTATGTATGTGACAGGGCCATCCACTGTCGTGATCCATGGCCAGGGTCATCTGTGCCACACACACCCATGACAGTTACTTAACAGTAGTGTGAGTGAGGGTATATGCCCAGGGTATATGTCAGACATGTTCATACACAACAACGACTGACAACAATAGACAGTCTTTATAGGTGTACAACCGCCTTGTGGATATGCATCCAGGCCTCTAATGTCTCATGTGACACACCTTGGAACTCCACAATACCTATGGATATAGGGATACCAAGGGACACATGACATAACATGAGGCTGTATGTACACATTGATACCCAACATACATGTTGAGGGCTACCACATATGTGGTACTGACGGGATAGTAAGTATAATACATGTGGATGACTATGCCATAGTCGGCTTACTGCTATACAGCATGTATCAGATGACAGACATCTGTCTGTATGATACCCTTGTGTAGGATATGTGTCCCTACAGTGCCCTGGTTGGAGCGGCGCGCACATCCGCACATACACATTACACTGGATAAAGCGCTGCTAAACTTTGGGCAACCCTATTTAGCTGGGTAAAGCACTGCTTAAATCTGGAGCCTTTAAAATATATATTTTCTTCAATGATAAATTGGCCATTTCAGTGCTTTTTATAATATTTTAATCATATATGTCAGGTATTATTTCATATACTGATTTGGAACATAAAAATAAGAAAGGCAGTGGTGGGACTCAAACCTTGAATGCCTACTCTTTGGGGAAATGCTCAACCATTACACTACTGTGACTTGGCAGAAGTTGAATAATTAGTTCTTATATGCTATTTGCTGTCACAATCGCTAACTGTGGTTAGGCAATGGGCACACCCGCACACACACGCGCAAATACGGACGTACCTCTCAACTGTACAGATTTTCGCAGAATGTCCAAATTTTTGCCTTATATTTTTGGTCCATTTTTCATAAAGTTGTGGCTTTCTGGCAAATTATTAAAGATTGAAGTTAGAAAATAATGACAGACATTTGAGTTTTAGACTTCATATCATACAGAACATGCATACTAATGCAAAATCTGTTATTCTATCAGCTTTCTAATTTGTAAGAGCAATATTTAAAACATGTCCCTATTTGTACCAGTTTTTTAATGGCTTTGTCCAGATTTCTTATTCTAAGAGGTTGAGAGGTATGCAGGCAGCTATATCGTGGATTAAAAATAAAAAATTAATATTTTACGTTTTATAACTTTGATTGGAGTTTCCAGTGTCAGGGAGTGTACTATTGGGTGCAAGTACATTTGAGCGACCTTGCTCTTGTGTGCTGACATTGTGCTTTGTAACAACTTGCAGGGGCGTGACCATTTAGACTGCTCAGCAGTCGGACACACCCCTGCTTTCATACTCAGTCTGTGTAAGAGTTACTGATGAGTCAGCGTGCCCTCATGAATATTCATGGATCGCTGACGTCATACTGTTCAACTGCAGCCTCCGTGTAAGACTTATTAAGTCTTACACGGAGGATTCATGAATCCTGCCCACAATCTTTGAATCTATATGATCTTCAAGATTGATGACCACAAAGTAAAATTAAGCAAATAAACATAGCAAAATACATAGAACATTTAAAATTACATTTTTGAAGCACCGTTTTCCCAGTCAGCATTCTGAGTAATATACAACATAAAATCAAAAGGAAAAATTTGCCTTCAACTTCCTGTAAGTCAAGGAGTTTAACACTGTTAGCAGCTGAACTCGTTGACTTACAGCTGTGGCATTAAATATTCAAATCATTATATAATTTAATATAAATTGTTTGGAAACTATCACACACTGGATTTTTTTTTATTTCAGTTTGCAATGAATCACATATTCATATAATTTCTGCCATTTGTGCTTTTCATTTTAAGTCACTTTGGATTCACATACAAGTGACAAAGGGACAGGTGTGCATCTTTGCACATTCCAGTGTGTGTATGTTTTTAAAAGAGAGAGACTACATATGGTTTCTGTGCCCATATTTGTGTCACAGGTTTGAAATTTATACATGTATGTGCACCTGCAGTGTGTGTGTGTGTGTGTGTGTGTGTGTGTGTGTGTGTGTGTGTGTGTGTGTGTGTGTGTGTGTGTGTGTGTGTGTAACTGGCTACCATTACAGCACATCTGTCACTGGAGTCTGCTGATGCCTTCATTCCGACTAGCATTCCTCGCTTACTGCAGTGAAGACTTGATAGCCTGATCTGCATGCCTTTAAATGCACAGTACCTGTTACACATGTTCTGCTGCCCATTCAAATAAATGTCTACTCGGATGGAGCACACCAAAATAGGTGTATCACTTTTGGCCTTTTATTCCATGCACTAGTCCTATGAATTGAATACTGCATTTATGACTCTCACCTATTGTGTTAATACCCTGTTTGTGTCTTTCAGCTTTTCCCAGTTAGGGGTCACCACAGCAGAACTCCAGTCCGCTAATGATTGGCAGTTGATTTCTACATACCAGCTTGCCAGGCCTGACACACAACCTTCAATGAAGGTACACCCATTCACACATGTCCCCACACAGAAGACACTCTAGCTAAGAATCAAACCAGACAGCATCTTACTGTGAGGTGACAACCCTACCACAGCACCACCACCACTGGTGTGAATAATTCTGCAGGTGGTTCTAAACCTACAATGTTGTACTTCATGGTTATTGAGTGATACTTATTCACTAACCTTTGTCATACAAAGCATTATTACATATGACAAGTACAGATATACTGCTGTTATGATGTTTTCAAATATAAACAGCTTTTCTGCAAGCTTCAGAAACCTGCAGTTTCTATTTCATCAATTAGAGATGCAATAGTATTTTGGCTATATGTCACTGTTAATGTTCTTTAATGTTACCGTCAAGCTTAGCATTTAAGCTGCCAGTCATTTCAATAAATCCTGGATTTCGTCTAGCAGTTTTCACTAAAATCCTTGAAGATGTTGATATGTTTTACTGTGAGCATGCATTAGAGTAAAAATCATTTAGGTTTGCTCCTGACATCACTACTGTAGTGCAGGTCTTGTTTAGGCATTTGTTTCTCTGAATTTGTTGAATGCTGTTTCACAGCTGCTGATTGGGAGGTGTATCCTATGATGCATTTTGCAGAAAATACCAGGATATATAAATGCATAGCTTTGCCTTTACAGAGAGAGAAATCTGAGACAAGAACGCAGATGAACACATGTCATTAGCTGTTCTTCAGGAACTACTAAATCATGGTAGCATTGGGTTTAGCCATTATACAAGCATAGCAGGCCTGTTCTAGAATGCTTTAACACATTGTATGTATATATATATTTTTTTCAAATATTCCATGGTATTTACCCAATGGCTGCCATTCCTGTGTCCTATCAGCTTGTTCACCTCTTGTTGAAGTGAGAGGCAATTACTCCTGGAGAGGATGAGAGGCCCACAGCGCATTTGGAGTGTTGTATCAACCCATTTGTGTTGCAGAGATCAAGAGTGAAACAGTAGACAGCATGCCTATAGGTAGCTTGTAGGCTCCACAGTTGCTGCCAATCAGGACAAACTGTGCCAGCAACATGAATGCTTCCTTTGTTAATTGATGCACCTATACAGTATAGGCGTGCTACTCTCCTTCTGTGAGTGACTGTTTATATTCCAGTAGATGCTGCTAATGCAGAAAACCAAACCCTCCCTGGTACACATTAACATATATTAGCCACTCACTTCAATCCTTACTAGACCCCCCCTCAGTGCCTGTGCCCCCAAACTGTTTGGGTAATAGTTAGGGCTTCATCCTTCTACTGCATGGGTCCAGGTATGCCTTGCCACGTCTTGATGATAACTTATACACCTATTAGACACTTGGCACAACAAGCTAAACTCTGTATAATATTCCATAGCAATGTGTGCAATTGTCAGTATGGCAGTATTTGTAGTAAGTGGTCTGGCATAACTATAAAATTTGAGTACTGTGGTACAGAATGTGAAACAAGCTATTTCCTCACACACAGTCATATAAGAAAACACCCAACAGACAGACACACACACACACACACACACACACACACACACACACACACACACACACACACACACACACACACACACACACTCACTCACTGACCTGTACAAATAAAACATGATCATGGGCAAATATAGCACAACTGAATTTTCTGTTTATTGCTTTAGGCTAAGGAAACAGTATATTCCCATTTCTTTAACTGCTACAAGCCACTCCTAGGCAAATAATTGTTGTAAAACAGATGTTGTATAATTCTGTCTTTCAGCATTATATGGTTCAGTAGCTGGCAAATAAGGTGTGCCCTACAAAGAGCAATGAATTTCATACATGCTTGTTTCCTTATCTGTGTCTGTGTTTGATGAAAACAAGATTGTTTCTTCTCTGATACCTGACATCAAAATCTGTATCTCACTTAAATAAAGCATTATTTCTAAACATTTCACACCAAATCAAGATGAATGCATATAAAAAAACATAAATGAATCTCCTAACATTTCTGACAGACGTGCATTTGCCTCCATTTTTGAAACTATTCATGCACAATAGGTGGCCCCTACAGGGTTTCTGCATGAGGAACGTGCATTCTTAATTATTCCTCTTGCTTAAATCATCCATTTCCACTGAAACATCTTCCTTCCTGTCCACTAAATCTGCTCCCCTATGTTACTCTCAGAAACAAGCAAAACCCTCTTCAGCACAACATTAAGACCCAACAGTTGATTGAACAAGCAACCTCCAGAATTGTTAAATGAATATTTAAAAGTAGGTGTGCAAATTAATGCTAACCATCCTATCTATAACAAAGCATGCACACTGCTAGGGCCATGAAACCCCACACTTCTAACCATCTCACTTACCCAGACAAACATTGTCCTTCACTGCAGGAATATTTCCCAATAAAGTAATAAAATAGAGTTGAAACTCTTACAGTATGTACCAAGTCCATATTGTAGTCATGTCTATATCATGACGTCGAAAGAGCGGACTAACTAACTTACACCCAACTACTCACCACCCATGACTTTTCCACTGACTAGTTAAATGCCTTGTCCTGTACAGCACCCTCCAACAATACTCCCCTGCCAGGGACCTACCGTTCAGTGCAAAGTGCTATCTAACAGTAACTAAACCTAACAATTATACTAGTGAATCTCTTTATTCTTACATTTCATGTATCTGGAATTCCACTCTGGTTCAACCAGAATAACAAGAAAACAATTCCAATTCATAATCCAACTTAAACAGTACCTAAAAGACAATTGGCTGTGTTTCTGCACATCTCCAGGATAACTTTATCCTACTCTTCCCATCTGCAACCCCTGCCTTTCTCTCTCTTAAGTATATCCACCAACTCTAAACTGACAGCAGCCTGTTAAAACTAGGGCCTACATGTCCCTGAAAGTGCATAAAAAGCTATTATGTCATACAGACCTTGCACACATTTGTCCTCTACTTTTCCTACTGACTTACAGCAAACTACTCAAAACCTGTACATAGATCTTACCCTCCTTCCTAGCAATATGTCTGTATGGGTCCCCTACACATGACTGAAATTTCAGAAAGCCGAAACCAATATGGCTGAGACCATATGATTGACTTTTGAAATATTGTTCATGCAGAACGGGCATCTCTGTATAATGCAGAATGGGAAGATTCCCATCTTCCACAATGTAGTGCAATCTCAGAGTTGGTGTGTTTAAGTTGCAGGGAGTGTGGGGGGTGCAGCCCCCCCCCCCATGGAGGGTACAGGGGGGCTTGCCCCCCAGCTAGCAATGTGTAGGTCATTTTTTTTAACATGTTTGAAATTTCAAAAGTCAAGCATATGGTCTCTGCCATATGGGTTTCGGCTTTCTGAAATTTCAATCATGTATAGTAGACCCATCTGTGTACATAATCTATGGAAATTGTAAAATAGAAACTACTTAGAAAAATGTAAAATATTGTTGACTACTTCACTACAAATAAACCGGACAATAGTCAGACTTAACTAGTATGTTCGCTGGAAATTGTCTATCTGTAAATTGCAAATAAATATCTTGTCTTGTTTTCTTTTACTTTATTCATACTGAAATTAAATGTATGTAAATGCTTTTTCTCTACCAACTATAAATCACACTATGTATTCATAATACTAGCCTTGTTAGTCAAACTAAATTGTACAAATCTTTTTCCTTTGGAGCTTTTCTTCCCAGGCCACTGCTAAAAATGAATCATCCTATGAGCAAAAGCAAATAAATACCCATCCACATGTCCATTGTGATCTTACTGGTGCACATTGTCATTGAGGTGTGTCACTCTGCCATACTGTCCACTGATACACATCATGTAATCAAGTGGATTAGGCAAGACATGTTGACACAACACATCTACTGGTTTACCATTTTCCTGCTGGTTGTCAACCTGTCATGTCTTTATGGCTTCTGGAAGGGCCTCTGTGTGGCAAAGCAGAGAGTCTAAAATATTTCTCCCCCTACTGCATCTGTATGACTGTGGGATCCTGTTGGAGGAACTGTATGAGGGGCTTGAGTACAATGCGCATACTTTAGTAATCAGTTATACCATCAGTATAGTGATCTGAAAAGCCAATATCCTGACCTTGTCTGCCAGTGAGAAGTAGTAGTTAGAGCGAGAGAGGTCAAGTTGTACAGGATGTGTGACCACCTGATAACTGGTTTTACAAAGGAAGGCCTTATTATACATCAAGGGATGACATGTTTTTTTCTGTTGTCTGATGAGATTTGGGAGAATAGACTGATCTACCAGGGAGGAAAACAAGGCTGTCTGGACATCAAGCTATATATATTGAATCACTGTCACACATGTATATCACTAACTTACCTGCTTAGCTGCAGAAATTTGAAATGCTGTTAATAAGTTCCACCTTTGCTTACAGTTTTGCTATAGGAATACAGAGTTACTTGGTTAAATGGCAGAGGTATAACCCAAAGTATTAGAAG
The DNA here is from genome assembly GCF_019279795.1 of Protopterus annectens. NCBI lineage: Eukaryota > Metazoa > Chordata > Ceratodontiformes > Protopteridae > Protopterus > Protopterus annectens. The sequence continues at coordinate 97,189,085 of NC_056737.1, forward strand.
ACATAATTAGCAGTCTTTAGTGCATAACAGCATACCAGCATTTAGAAATAAACACCAGTATTGCATTTGCACTACTGAAGCACTGTGTGAAATAAACTGCAGCTGTCACTTTTTTTTTTTCTTTTAATTTCCAAGTCCAAAGAGAAGAGCTTGTTTAGCTCCTGCTTCTCAAATTAAACTTGGAGGTGTAAAACTGGGTGGCAGTACCTGGTGCAAAAATAGCTACCTACACGTGCTAATTAACATCAAATTCTGTAGAAGTACACAGAGGTGGTCTTTTGATATAATGAAGTCCTTAACAAATTGATAAGTATTTACTCATTCATGACATAGAATATTAAAAACTAAAGGCAAGGCATTTTTGTTTTGCTTTTATTTCAGAGTAAATCTAAGAGCTCTGCCTGGTTAAGTTATATGATCAGAGTTATACAGTTTGTAAATGGAAGTAAATAAAAATCAAACCAGGGATGACAGGATGAAACTCTAGCATTAATCACATGTTCTACCTTTCTAATCATTATATTTTTACATGCAGACTTGACATTAGTTAGGGAGAAGTCTGAAATATCAGTGGTACTGCAGAGTCTATGATTGTACTAACAACTAATAAAGTAACCATATGCTTAGTCCAAACATAAGTAATACAAACAGGGATATAGCCTTTAAAACAGGAACTGATGTGTGTGCCTGATGAAGTCATCAATGACATCTTTATAGCTTCATAGGTAGGTACTAGGCTATTGGCCCTAGGGCCTATATAAGCCTAGCCAAAAAGGTACCCTGGCTTTCGCCACCCAAGAAAATGATTTTCCTGTGCCCCTGCCGAGCAGAGCCACAGCAGTGATTCCTGGGGTGAATTTACTATTTCCCATCCAATCATCAAGATTTTTCTTGAAGAGTGCTAATGAGGATCTCTGTTTGACATAGATAGGTAGTCTGTTCCAGAGTATGGGAAGTCTCTGGGACAGGAATCTATCCCTCCAGCATGTTCTGTTTATTGTGGTGACAAGGTGTACGTCCCTACAGCATGTAGCTTGGAGGGACTGGGATTTCTTTAAGTGGAGTATGTCCAACAGCTCTAAGTTTGACATAGCTTTGCATGTTAGGCAGAGATCGCCTCTGAGTAGGCGATATGTGACACAGTAAAGCTGGAGTTTTTTGAGACGGTCTGCGTAGGGCATCTGTTTGAGGCCAGTAATCCTCTTTGTGAGGTATTTCTGTGGTCTCTCCAGTTGTTGTAGATGTCTTGTGAGCTACATACCAAAAGGGGTGCTCTATAATGGGTCTAATGAGTGATGAGTAGAGGGGAACAATGACCTCTTTTTTTCTGGATGAGAAACCTTTTGCGATGATGTGTGCCACATAGAAGGATTTCTTGACCATTGTGGCGATGTGATTATCAAAGGAGAGACTAGTGTCCACCTGTGTCCCAAGGTCTCTTATCACACTTTCAGTGTTAAATAGACTACCACCTATGTGGCATTTCATGGGTAAAAATGAAAGGGGATGACAATGCACTTTTTGGCATTGAGCTTCAGGCCACGGCTTTGACACCAGGCATCTGTCTTAGTGAGGCCCTTTTGTAGGATGTCCACATCGTTAGGAGTTTCGATTATGGCTCCCAGTTTGCTGTCATCTGCAAACTTCATTAGCCAGAGACCGTCTGTGTTAGTCTGTACTTCACAGAAGTAGATACCAAGCAGGGGAGGACCCAGGACTGAACCCTGTGGCACTCCACTTGCCACTGGTCTGGAGTCGGATTTGTAGTCTGCTACTTTCACGGTGTGGGTTCTGTCCATGAGCCAATTGGCAACCAATCTTGTGACATAGGGATTTATATCTAGTTTAGTGAGTTTATCTATAATTCCAGAGTGAGGGATGGTATCAAAAGTCTTGGCGAGATCTAGATAGGCTGTGTTAACCCCCTTACCCTCATCTATGGCTTTGGTGATTGCTTCAAAGAAGTCTATCAGGTTTAGGAGATATGATCTGCCTTTTACAAACCTGAACTGGGTGGGGTCCAGTGTTTAGAGACTACCAATGTCTTTGTTTATGAGTTCCATATTGATACGTTCCATGGCCTTGCAGACCAGGCATGTCAAGCTAATGGGGCAGTAGTTCCCTGGGTCCGTCATAGCTCCCCCTTTGTGGAGTGGGATAACAATCTTGTTGAGCCATTCAGTGGGCACAAAGCCTGAGGTGAGGCTATGACTGAACATGGTACTTAGGTGGTGTGCCAGTTCATTCTGTAGTTCATGTAGAATGGAGCCTGGGATATTGTCAGGTCCCATGGATGCTGTGTTCTTGGCTTTGAAGAGTGTGTTTTTTACATGTGTAGCTGTGATTACAGGAACTTTGCATTCTTCCGGTATAGAGATGGGACCTCTAGGGGGTGAGAGGGGGGGTAAAGTTAGCACTGAACCTATCTGCCAGGATGTTGGCAATATCAGTTGGTTCTGTATATTTAGTGCCATTGTGCTGTAACTCAGAGCAGATTTGAGTGTTGCCATTGAGATTTTTGACATAGCTATAGAATGCTTTGTGGTTGTCTTTAGAGTCAGTGCCAGTTTTGTTTTCATAATTAGCTTTGGAGGATTTTATGAGGGATCTTAGCTTCTTACTGACACTGACCAGGGAGGTCCTCCAGTCATGGGATTTTACTCTTTTTTGCAACAGTTTCTTTCTTCTGTTGTAGAGTTTGTTTATGGCAGAGGACCACCAGATTGGCTTCCTTTTTTTGGAGGATAGCATCTTGGTTCTGTTAGGGATAGCACGATCCATGCACTCATGTAAGTGCTTATAAAGTGCATTTGTGTAGGATTCAGCAGTCGTACCACTATTGTTCGTCTGCATGGGTGTCATGAAGTTTGCCACTTCTGTCTTAAGAAGTGTGAAGTTGGCTTTGGAGAAGTTGTTTACGGTAGTTTCCCTAATGGGGGGGTGGGATGCGGATGTCTAGGGTGATTAGCTTGTGGTCGGATTTGACCAATGAGGAATTGACCTCTGGTGTGGAACACCGGTCGCCCATGTTGGTAATGACCAGGTCTAGGATATTGCTGCCCCTGGTGGGGGTGTGAATAAGTTGATCCAAGTTGTTGGAATTTATGAATTCCAGAAAACGTTGAGCAAAAGAGTTGGTACATGAGTAGTTTTCCCAGTTAATGGTGGGGTAGTTGAAATCGCCTATTATTAGGGTGTTGGGTTGTACCTTAATATTTTCCAGTGTATCAAGAAATGAGGGGTGGGAATCCCGGGGCATGGTGGGGGGGTGGTCTGTAGCAAGCTACAATTTGGATTGCGGTCTTGCCAAGAGTTAGTTACACTTGGATAATCTCAGATGCATTATGCTATGCAACTAGCCTGGAGGTGTTTATATCCTTAATGTATATGGACACGCCTCTGCCTTTAGTGCTTTGGTCCAGGTTAGGTGGCCGAAAGGTGTGGTATGAATTATAGCCTGGTAATGCAGGGGTGCTCTCTGGAGCTTTGAACCAGGTCTCTGTCACTGCACAGATGTCGATGTTCTCCATTTTAAGGAGTGCCTCGAGTGAGTGCATTTTGAGGTTTAGACTTCTAGCATTGAGTAGCATTATCCTTAGATTTTTCTTGCTTGTACCTGTTATGGTGGTGAATTTGTCATTTGAACCTTGCCTAAAAAAGGCACTATAGGGGTGGCAAGAGCCTTAGCCAGTATCCGGAATCCCGAGGGCGACAGGTGCAGGCCATCTCTGGCAAAGCATTATGGTCTGTCGATCATGTCATCCCAGGCAGACAAATACTGGATCCCCTTAGAATGACTCCAGAAGCTTAGCCAATTGTTGAATTCAATCATTTTGTCCTTGCACTGTGGTATCATTCTGGGTGATGGCAGGATGCTACTCAGGGCTAGGGTCATACCTGCCTGGGCTACAAGATTGGAGAGCTCCTCCATGTCTCTTTTCATGTAGTCCAGGGAGGTACGTCTCAGGTCATTTACACCAACATGGGCAATGACAGAGTCATATTTGTACTTGTTGTGGAGTGACCTGAGTGTGTGTATTATGTGGTGGATCCTGGCACCCAACAGGCAGCTGACAGTAACTTTCTCCTTGTTTAGCCTGGTGAGTGGAACATCAGTGTGCCTGACTATAGAGTCACCTATGACTAGAGTGTTGGGTACTTTGTTATGCCTTATTGGCTGTGGTTTAGTGACACACTGAGATTGTGGGCTATGTGCCATTTGGGTTGTGTTGGGGGGGGTAGAGTTTGCTTACGTTTCTGCTTTGGAGGTCCCTGTTGCTTGGGCAGGTTTTTACTGAGAGCCTCAGCGAATGTAGGTGTGTGTTTTGTGTTTTTATGTGTGTGTTTTGGTGGTGTAGGTTTTGAGGGACTATGTGATAAGTGTGGTGTTGTGCAAGTGTTTACCTTCTCCTCTTGACTGTCTAGTCCAGTCTTGGGTGAAGAGAGCTTTGCTTCCAGTTTGGCTATATAAGTGCATCTCTCACAGGTTGTAGTGTTGGGTGGTAGGAGGAGAGGGTTGTCTGTGTACATGAGGCAATTGCTGCATTGCCCCAAGATGCCTAGTATCATCAGGTAGACTGGAGAAAACACTGGGAGCTGACCCTTTGAAATGCCTGGATAGGTGCTTATTTATTAAGTACTAAAAACTGCTTTTCTCTAGACAAGTGAGGAAAGTTGAGTGCTGTAGTAATATGTAGCTTATTTAGTGCTTACAACAAGTTCTGAACAAGTGTTGAGCTCAAAGAAACAGATTTGAGTGCTGAAACTAAAAAAAAAAACAGCTAGTTCTAAGAAACAAAATTAAGCTAGAAGGCTTCTCTCCAACACAGAAAAGTTTGGGGGCTCAGAAGCTTACGAATAGTCCTGGATACAGCAAATCTGTATGTGGACTAGAGTACTTACAGGAAAGACAAGAAACAAACTTAGAATTTTCATTTATTTATTTTCTTCCCAAATGCTCTCTTTGTACACGGTAGGAGTGCCTGAAATCAGAATATGACCTCACTGCACTCAGTTGAGTGAGCAAATGAGATGGGCCCAGAAGGAGTATCCAAATACAAATTTACAAGTGGGGCGTGCAATTCCAAAGCCACCAAGATTAACACCAAAACAAGGACAGGGAGGGTGTGTGTGAACTAACTGTAGAGACAGCCACAATTTTCAGTTCAATTAGTATTCAGTAAGAAACAAAAATACATAAAATGCTGTATTATATGAAAAAGGTGCAGATAAAAGTGTACTTAAATTTGCTTATATGTCCAGTTGATTGCAGGCAGATCTTAGCCGGCCAAAGCTCAAGTATTTAGTAGAAAAAAAAAACAAAATGTACCACATATATAAGACAGGACAGCCCCTCAGATGAAACATAAAATATCAAAGTGAAACTACCCCCACTGCTATCAATGGCTACACTTCTAACAATATTTCGGTAGAGACACAAGCTGTCTGTAGAGACAGACAGCCACAATTTTCAGTTCAATTAATATTCAGTAAGAAACAAAAATACATAAAATGCTGTACTATATGAAAAAAGTGCAGATAAAAGTGTACTTAAATTTGCTTATACATCCAGTTGATTGCTGGCAGATCTTAGCCGGCCAAAGCTCAAGTAATACAGTAGAAATACTGGGTGAGCAAATTGGTATAACGAGGGAAATGATTTTTTGAGCTATGATACAGAATTGGAATTGTCTACACATAGTAAGGCCTTGCTGAGTCTAATTATGGTGGCTGCCAAAAAAGGAATCACTAGAAAATGAAAATCAAAGTGTAAACCAACTGTACTAGAAGTAGTGAATATAGCAACAAAGATAAAACAACTGGACGTAGGATCTTTAGAAAAGGGTAGGGGCAAATTACATAGAAAAAAATGGGAAATGTGGGAATAATACATGCAGAGGAAGAATGAAGTTTAAAAGAAGGCAGGATATGAATGAACTATATAATGTTTGACTGACTCACTGTATAGATTATAAGTGATGTATAATGTTTGCAACTAAAATTATGTCAATATAGTTTGTTTTCATTTATATAAATGTATGATTACCTATGCCATGCGTGATAATTTAATAAAGATGTTTCTTGTTTAAAATAAATGGCGGTGCAGTTGTGCAGCAGTAGCATTGTCACTTCACAGCAAGAGGTTCTCCGGTTCAGTTCTCGGCTGGACTGCCTTCTGTGTCACATCTGCATGTCCTCCCTGTGTTCATGCGGGTTTCCTCTGGGTGCTCTGTTTTCCTCCCACTTTACAAAGACATAAGGCTGGAGCATTTCTCCCCGGCCTCCGCTGAAAATTGGCTGCATTCCAAGTTGGACTTTCCCAGTTAACAAATGTTAAATAAATAAATAAATGAATACAATGAAAGTAAAGTTTGGAAAGTAGTGATTGTTAATATTAGAAGAGAGGGTTCTTTTTCCTGGGTAATTAATAGAATGGAAGTTTAAGTAGGTTGTTATAAAAGTGCAGGGCAGAGCCATACAATGGGTAAGAAGAAAGGGAAAGCTAGGGTTAAAGTGTTTTATTGCTCATAAATATTAGGTAGTTAATACAATAAATTATTACTGGTAGATTGTTAATGAACAATGTGTTATACCTTACATGAGAATGTGGGAGATAGCAGGAATAGGTGATGCATAAAGCTTATTGAAAAATGTAAGGGTGACAGAGCTGAAGTTCTAATGAAAAGAGTAGTCACAGATGAAACATCCACAGGTAACAACAAAGTCAAAAGACTGCAAAGGTGAGGCTCCAGCACAACGACTTCAAAGTGATAAAATGTATACCCAAAGTTTCAAAATTTCTCCAAGAACAAATCAAGGATCTGGATTCCACTCGGCTGCAAAACAGTTTTATTGGTACACAAGCGCTTTCACAAACAGCTTCTTCAGGTGTATAACAACTATTAAAAAAAGCACACCTTATATAATACTTAAAATCAGTCACATGACTCTAATTGACCATTTTAAAAACATATATACATTCTAAGTCTTAATTTTCTTATCAACCCTTACAAAATCTAAAAATACATATAAATATAAAAAATGTTAAAAATATGTATATGTGAGTCTAGGTAAAAATCAACACTTTACCTATTCAATGATCTCTTTTTCAACACTGGCCTTATAGGAACAGAATCATTTAGTCCATGCCCTGAACTAGCCCTTAGTCTAATAATCCATTCAGCTTCCTTTTCCTCAGTCCTTGCTTTAATATCACCCCCTCTTATATCAATAAATGTTCTACATAAGACAACAAATTTAAAAACATGTTGTTCATTGGTTGCTGACACATGCTTCGCTAATGCATTAAAGTTACTTTTTCTCTTTATGTGATATAGATGTTCTCTTATTCTATCTTTTAAAGGGTGATCTGTTTTCCCTACGTAAAATTTATGACATGTCTGGCAAATAGCCAGATATACTACATGCGCTGTGTCACATCTTGCATAAGCTCGCAAATGGAAGATCTCCCCTGTATCAGGGTGTTTAAATTGTGTATCCTTGGAAATAAAACTACAAAAGTGGAATTTACCACAAGGTTTAGTGTCTTTTTCACCTTCCCTATCTTTCAATTCTCTATCTATACAAAATCTTCTTTTCAAATTATTTTTATGTTTGAAACTGAATTGTGGTCTTATACCTACCATCTCTTTCATTTTACAATCTGTAGTTAGTATATTCCATTGTTCATTGATAATATTGGTATACAACCCAACATCCCTGGAATAACTTAAACACATCCTTAAATTATTATAAGTCACATTCTCTTTTCTGCTTACTGATTGCTTTGAAAAGTATGGTTTGGCTTTATTCTCTCTTTTACTCATCACTTCTTCCATACTTTTGATTACCATTCTATTGTCATAACCTCTTTCTAATAATTATTTTCCTGTCAAAACTATTTGCTTCTCATAGTCTTCAGTTTTTACATTCAATCTTGAAGCTCTTAAAAACTGGTTTTGTGCTACATTTCTAAATATAAAATTGGGATACATACTATCCCTGCTTAACAATTTATTAGCATGGCAGGCCTTTCTGTACATCCTTGTGCTAATCTTGCCAGTACTATCCTTTTCGACATAGACGTCCAAAAAATTAATACCCTTAATGGAAAAATCCATAGTAAAGTTAAGAAACTCTGTAGAATTATTAATGAATTCCAAGAATTCATATAACTGTCTTTCTGTCCCTCTTCTTAAAAGAAAGAGATCGTTTACAAATCTTCTATAAAACATAATCATTTTATCGTTGTTTTCCTTTTATAACATGTTCCATTTCCCATTTGGACATCACAGCATTGGCATAACTATGTTACAAGAGAGGAGACTGAGCGAGTAGTATACGTGGTAGTAAGAGGAAGCTAGGTGTAAGTCAGTTGAATATGTATTTGGCATTGAGATGAATTGAGGTAGTTAAGCATGTTATAACAGGTCTGAAAAATTGAGTGAGGAGGGAAGGGTAAAGGGTGAGCCAGAGCATGGAGAGGAAGTAATGCAATGATCAGATGGTGTGAGGCAGGGTGGCTGGGAGAGGAAGGGGAGGTAAAAAGGAGGGTTACTAGTCGGGATTGGTGCATGGGCATAACCAGAAACTTTTAAAGTGAGTTTTTAGTGCAGTCTTGAAGTGATTGCAAGAAGGTAGCATAGTTATAAAGGGGACAAGATTGTTCCATAATCTGGATATGACGCAGGAGAATAAATAGTGCTTCTACCACTGAGTTATTGGGTTTGGTCACTAGAAGTATATTTTTGCTGCTGGAGCGTAGTGGTCTAGTGGAGCAGTAGAGCTGGAGAATGTTTTGAAGGGATGGGACTTTAAGAGGATGGTTTACTAACTTGTGGTTGAGAGAGAGTTGATTCAGGTGAAGAAGTTGAAGGAGATCTAGTCAGTCAAGTTCTCTAAGTGAGATACAGTGGTGGCTGCGATACGTTGCACCAGTGGCAAACTTAGCAATTTTATTGTAGCAAGCCTTGAGCTTGTTTAGGTCCGTTTGTCTAAGGTAGGTAAGTATAGAAGAGGCATAGATTAATGTGGAGATTTGGTGGGAATTGGTAGCAGAAATTCTGGCTGTCTTGGTGAAGAATTGTTTATTTCTATACAATGCACCTAGTTTTTTTCTGAACTTTTTTATGGTAAGAGAAATCTGAGTGTCAAATCTGAGATTGTTATCAGTCTCAACACCAAGTAGTTTGGTGTGTTCTGTTGGGGAGATGACTGTATTGTCTTTGGATAGAATATTAAACTGTGGGATAATTGGGCTAGATTTAGTGGGTTGGAAAATAAGGAGTTTAATCTTGATTGGGTTGAGTAATAACCAGTCTATGTCAATTCTTCAAATGCTCACAATTTCGAACATTACATGGTCGACACCAAACATTCGAAATTGCAAGTGTTTGAAGATTGACTTTCAACGGCGCTGTATGGTGCAGATAGGGAAAATTTCCCTTTTCTGCACTGAAGTGCGGTCTCGGAGTTGGTATATATAAGTAGGGGGGTGTGGGGGATGCTCACACTGTTAAAGTGTGTTTTTCTTTTCTTTTTTTTTTTGATATTCGAACATCCAAATGTTGAACATTTGGTCTGTACCATGTAATGTTCGAAATTTTAGATGTTCAAATATTTAACATAGACCCGTAATAACTGGGCATTGGATAGCCAGCTTTCTACAGATGAAAAGGCTTCCTATGTGATCTTGTGAAGTTCAGGTATAGCTGAGCAGATGATGGTAGCGTCATCTGCATACTGTATAAGAGAAGCATGCTTGGCGACTGTGAAGAGATCATTGGTGAAGAGTGAAAATAGTAGGGGTCCAAGGATGGAGCCTTGGGGAGCACCGAGTGATACAGGAAGCCGAAGAGATAGGTCATTATGCCAGACAACTGATTGTTGGTGGCCAGTTAGATAGTTGTGAAACCAATTAGTAGCTGATTGGGAAAATGATAGGTTAGTGAAAACAGAGATTAGTAGTTTGTGTAAGATCATGTCAAAAGCCTTGGATAGATCCAGAAATATAGCAGAGGAGAACACGCTATTATTTTTATGATGAACGATAGCATTAGTGAAAGACAGCAAGGCGGTAGTAGTGCTGTGGTATGGCCTGAAGCCATGCCTGGTTCTGGAGAGGAGGTTATTAGCTAAGAGGTAGTCTAAGACTTGAGAATGGATGCATTCCTCAAGTATCTTGGAAAGTGGAGAAAGGATGGTTGTGAGGCAGTAACTGGAAAGTTCAGTGGAGGCGCCACCTTTATGGAGGAGAATGATTTGCCTTAATGTTGTTACACACTCAAGTGTGCTAGCATTTATTGCATTTAAAGTGTTTTTGCTACTGTTTTAACTGCTTTTCTGCAAAAAAAAAAAAAACAGAAAAAAAAGATCTAAGCTTGTTTTCTGCCTTTCCTGTAATTAGCCTAGTCCATGTAGAGATTTACTGTATCCAGGACTGTTTTGTAAGTTTCTGTGCTCCTCCCCAGACCTTTCTGTGTTGGTGGGAAGCCTTCTAGCTTATCAGTGGGAGTGGTAAGTACTAGGTAGCCTATCTACTACAAGAGGAGTGGTTTCTGGCTCAGAAATTGCCGTTAATTGGCCGTTCGGGCAGTTTTTTCATCCCTTTCAACTTTCTGGTTTAAAACCCGTGTTTGCGTGGGTTTGCACTTGTTTAAGCTCCACAGATCCAGTTTTGGCTTCCTGCAGACTACAAGAGCAACAGGAAGGAGAAAGAGATACTCTAAGTGCCTCCATTTTGATCTTTTTTCATAATTTACTGCTCTTTGCACTTGTGTTTTTTTTGTCGTTTTTAATTTATCTGCATTTATTTAAACTGTATTTGCATTAATATTGATACAAACTCAAGTGTGCTAGCTTGTACTGCATTTAAAGTGTTTTTGCTACTGTTTTAACTGTTTTTCTGCAAAAAAAAAAAAAAAAGTTTTAAGCTTGTTTCCCGTCTTTCCTGTAACTAGTCTAGCCCAGATACAGACATGCTGTATCCAAGACTGTTTTGTAAGTTTCTCAACCCCCTCCCCAGACCTTTCTGTGTTGGAGGGAAGCCTTCTAGCTTATCAGTGGGAGTGGTAAGCACTAGGTAGCCTATCTACCACAAGAGGAGTGTTTCTGGTCCAGAAATTGTATTTTATTGGCTATTTGGGCAGTTTTTCCATCCCTTTAAACTCTCTGGTTTAAAGCCAGTGTTTGAGTGGGTTTGTGCACTACTCAGCGGCACTCAGCTGAGGTAAACTGTTACCAGTGCCAGAAAATCTGCTCTTCAATTTTTACCTTAGAATGCGCTTGTTCACTTCAATGAGCTTAATCAACTAGTACTTTAACAGGCTTTTGTAGCATTTATTGTAACACACTTAGATGCTATCAGCACTAGCTGTTCCTACCCAGTAATACCACCAGTACTTATTAGTTATGACCACTCCTCCTGATATGATTGTAGGGCAATTTCTTGTGCTTTCTCCTGCTAACCTGGTGCACTTGGGCATTCTGAGACAGTGTGGCAACTGTTTAATGTATACAGACATCCCTCTCCTCTTACCTCCCAACACTCATACATGTGAGAGATGCACTTATATCACCAAATTGAAAGCAGTGTACTCGCCAATGAAGATCAGACTAGCTGGTCAAGAGAAGGTCAACACCTGCAACTCACTACATAGAACACACAGCCCTCCAAAACACCAACCATCACAACCCACACATAGAAACATTATCCATACACCCACCTTCATAGAGGATATCAATAAAAATGTATCCAAACAACAGAGACCCCTTAAACAGAAATGCACTAGACCACTACAACACAGCACCAACTCAGAACACATAGCTCACCACCACATTGTGCCCCTCAACCTGAGCCCTTAAGGCAAAACACTTTGCTTAATGTACTAATCATAGGAGACTCAATTGTGAGGCACACTAATGTCCCACTCACTAGATTGAACAAGGAGAAGTGACAGTCAGTTCTTTATCAGGTGCCTGCCAGGATCCGCCACATAACACATGCACTCAGGCCACTCCACAACAAGTACAAATATGACTCAGTCATTGTCTATGTGGGTGTGAATGACCTGAGATGTACCTCCCAGGATTACGTGAAAAGAAAAGTGATGGGACTCTCAGATTATATGCTAGTTTGACCCTAGCCCTGGCTAAGGCTCTTGCCACCCCTATACTGCCTTTTTTAGGCAGTGTTCCAACGACCAAAATTCCACTATAACAGCTACAGACAGATGCAATCTGAGGGTCATGCTGCTCAATGCTAGAGGTCTAAATCTTAAGATGCACTCACTTGAAGCTCTCCTCAAAATGAAGAATGTCAACATCTGTGCTGTAACGGAGACCTGGTTTTAAGAGGCAGAAAGCACTCATGTGTTCCCAGACTACAACTCATTCTATATCTTTTGGTCACAGAATAAGTCCAGAAGCTCCAAAGGCAGTGGTGTCTCCATATTCTTAAAGGATATGCACATCTCTAGACTGGTACCCCAGCATAATGCATCTGAGATACTTCAGGTACAACTAACAAAGGGTAAGACGGTGATACAAGTCATAGCCTACTACAGAACCCCAAACATGTCCCTAGACTCTCACTCCAAGTTCCTATGCACCCTGGAATCTATCAAGATCCAACTCAATACTAGGTGACTTCAACTACCCTTCCATCAACTGGGAAAACTATTCAAGTACCAATGTACAGGCCCAACACTTTCTGGAATTCATCAATTCTAATGCCCTGGACCATCTCATTCTGACCCCCACTAGAGGAAGCAACATCCTCGACCTGGTTATCTCCAACATGGGAGACCATTGCTCCACACCTATAGTCAATTCCTCCCTGGTTAAATCTGACCATAAACCAATCACCATAGAAATCTTCATTTCACCTACAATTCCCACTAAGGTGACTACCCTGAAAAATTTCTGTAAAGCCAACTTTGGGCTCCTAAAAACAGAAGTGGCTAACTTCTCGGCACCCATGCCAATGGAAAATAGCTGCATAACTGCTGAATCATACACCAATGCACTGCACAAGCATGTACACAAATGCATGGATCTTGCCATACCAAATAGAACTAAGATGTTATCCTCCAAAAAAGTAAGCCAATCTGGTGGTCCCCAGCATCAGTAAACTTTACACAACAGAAGGAAGAAACTGTTGCAGAAAAAAATGAAGTCACAAGACTGGAAAATCTCCCTTATCAGTCTCAACAAAAAGCTGAGATCCCTTATTAAATCCTCTAAAGCCAGCTATGAAGGCAGAATTGCGACTGACACCAAAAACAACTGCAAAGCCTTCTATGGCAATATCAAAAATCTCCAAGGCAATACCCAGATTTGCTCTGAGTTAATGCACGATGGCACCTCCTATACTGAGCCAACAGATATAGCCAACATACCAGCTGACAGATTCAGTGCCAACTTTACCCCCCCCAAGGGCCTTATCACAATACCAGAAGAAAGCCTGGTACCCACCATTTCTGTGGCACAGGTAAAAGCTGCATTGTCTAAAGCCAATAATACAGCATCCAGGGGACCTGGTTGCATCCTACATGAGCTACAAAATGAACTGGCACCACATCTGTGTGCCCTGTTCAATCACAGCCTTACCTCAGGCTATGTCCCTAATAAATGGTGCACTGCTACAGTCATCCCACTCCATAAAGGGGGAGCAACTACAGACCCTGGTAACTATCGCCTCGTTAGCCTGATGAGTCTGGTATGCAATGCTATGGAGCTCATCATCATGGACCTGTTTAACAAAGATGTAGGCAATCTCCAAACTCTTGACACCACACAGTCTGGCTTTGTCAAGGGGAGATCCTGCTTGCTCAACCTGGATGACTTATTTGAAGCAGTCACCAAGGCTGTGGATGTGCATACAGCCTACCTCGACCTGGCCAAGGGCTTTGATACCATTCCCCACTCAGGTATCATTGATAAACTCACCAAACTAGGCAGCAATCCTTACATCACTAGGTGGATTGAAAATTGTTTCACAGACAGGACCCACAGAGTGAAAGTTAAGGATTCCAAGTCAGACTTTTGACTAGTCATGAGTGGAGTCCCACAGGGCTCGGTCCTGTGCCCTCTCCTGTTTGGCATCTACTTCTCAAAAGTCCAGGCCAACACAGAAGGACTCTGGCTCACTAAGTTTGGTGATGACTGCAAGCTAGGAATCATTATCAACTCCCCAAGTGATGCAGACATCCTGCAAAAGGACCTCTCTGAGACCAATGACTGGTGTCAGAACCATGGCATGAAGCTCAACACCAAAAAATGCATTATCATCCCCTTTGGAAAAAACTCAGTTCCCACAAATTACTACGTTGATGGGAACCCACTGAACACTGAAGTGGCTATAAGAGATCTGGGAACTCAGGTCAACAGGTACCTGACAGTCAACCACCACTTTGCGACTGTGGTCTGAAAGTCCTTTTACGTGGCACATCTTATAACCAAAGGTTTTGCATCCAGAAAGAAAGAGGTCATCATCCCTCTCTACTCATCCCTCATTAGACCAGTCATCGAATATAACGCCCCATTTGGCATGTATCTGATCAGACACCTACAACCGCTGATGAGTCCGCAAAAGTACCTCACAAAAAGGGTCCTAGGCCTTAAGCACATGTCCTACATGGACAGACTCAAGAAACTTCAGCTGTTCTTAGTCTCATATTGTCTACTTAGAGGTGTTCTCTGCTTGACTTACAAAGCTGTGTCTGACACAGCCCTACTTGAAATGCTACACCTAAAGAAATCCCAATCCCCTCATCCCACATGTTCCAGAGATCACAACCTCATTACCACAATTAACAGAATATGCTGTAGGGATAGGTTCATCTAAAGACTGCCCATACTCGGGAATAAGCTTCCCATTCATGTCAAGCAGTGCACCTTGCTGACCCTCTTCAAGAGAAATCTTGACGAGTGGATGGGTAACAGAAAGTTCACCCCAGGGATCACTCCAGTTGCCCTACTGGATAGGGGCACTATGAACTAACATTGAGTGGCACGGTGCCTGGGAAATGTTTTTGGGCTAGGCTTGTAAAGGCTCCAGGCCCATTAGCCTAGTACACACCTATGAACCTATGAAACATCATTTTGCAGTACATAGTCTGTAAAAAAGTTATCTCTGACAATGGCATGCAGTTTACAAGCCAACAGTTCAAAAGATTTGCTGAAGAATAGTACTTTACTCATGTCACAAGTAGTCCAGAGTACCCACAGTCAAATGATTTGGCAGAATGTGCAGTTCAAATTGCAAAACAGTTACTTGAGAAATCAAAATGAGATAATAGTGATGTTTTCTTGAATCTCTTGAATCTCAGAAATGTTCCTCGTGATAAACATCTTGGTTTACCTGCTCAGAGATGTCTGTCGAGACAAACCAGAACCACATTACCAATCAGTAGTCAATTGTTGGTTCCATGTGTCAAGAACAACAGGTTAGTGAAAGCCAATCTGTTGAAGAAACGCCTAACCCAGAAGTCCTAATATGATAAAACCAGCAAACCGCTCAATCCATTACGAGAAAGAGAAATGCTAAGGATGCAAATGTCTAAAGGTTATGACTGGATTGGTGTCATGAAGAATATTGGTCCAGAGCCGAGACTGTACATTGTGGAATCAGAAGGAGCAATTTTTAGGCAGAAATTGAAGCATTTGAAACTGGTGTCCAAGCCTATACCACAGCACTTAGCCTGTGAGAATGACTCTTTATCTCAGAGTGAGTTGTCCAGTGTGCCAATTCCAGAGGAAGTTCCAGAGGACAATCCTATTCCTATGATGAATCCAGAAGGCTACTTGGACATGAACATTGTATTTTGTTTCGGATACATACAGTAATGCATGTCTAACTCTGATATTGCTTTTTCAAAGGGCAATCTTTTTAAGAGGGAGGATGTCGATCAATATGTGTGTATATGCCTTTAAGAAGCTATTCAAGGGCTTGCACAAGTGTATTAATACTGAGCATGTGCAAGCCTGACTGCCATTTTGTAGTAAGCAGTTGAGATGTCAGCAAAGTAAGGTTTGCCTGTTAACTAGTTTGTGCATGTTTAATGATGCTGCTATCCATCCTGATATGTTTCTATGTATTAAAGCATCTAAACAAAAACCCCAGCCTTCTTATCATATGTGTTAGAGATGAACAAGTGACACTACACATGGAATAACTAAGATTTCTATTCTTCAGTTGAGTAAACCAAGTCTCAAGACTAACTTTCACCCAAAGAAAAGGAATTTTCTATAACATATTAATAGAACCCTGCAGTAAATGAATGATAAAATGGGAATCAGATGGAAAAAGTAATTTGTACATTTGTATATAAGATGACTGAGAAAATATCTATATGTAAAAAATATAATAAGATAAATATATAAAAGAATAATATCAGGTAAATTACCACTTCTATTTTCATGTTTCTGCATACTTTCACTAAGACAGATAATTATATTCTAGAAATTACAGGTTAATATGCTAATTCTTTCTAAAACATATATAAATGATTATATAAAAAAATATGAACTCCTCTCCCCTTCTCCCTCCTTCAAATAAACACTAACAAGATTATGACGAAGTAAAATACAAATAAAAGAAAATATTGATTTAAAATCTTACAAATAGCATATCAAAACAGGAACTCTTAAGATTTAAAAAGTTTCCTTAGCTAAGTTCAAATATTGAAAGAAGGTCTTTTACAAAATGATACATGAGTGACAGAATTTCCTATGAGCTCAAATCACGAATATCCAAGAACTTATAAGAAAAAAAATAACCAACTAATGTATTTATATAAGGTGGAGGACCATCATATTTTCCTTTATATAAATGGGGAACATTTAGATAGTTGAGTATTTTTAAAATAGTTAATGGATAATGAGGACAATGGTATCAGGTTTCACAACCAAATATGAATTTATATTTATAAATAGATAAACATAAAATATCAGTGGCCACTGTTCTTTAAAAATAATAAAGAAAAAGATGTTCTAGCATTAAGACATATAAACACCAAAATATAAACAAAGTGCTAAGATCAAATGAAAATACTCTAAAAACATAAGTTATCAAACATTCAAAAAAAATAAACTTAAACATAGTGTTGTTTGTAAAACAATACATTAATTATAACAGATAATTTCTGCCTGATTTTTACTGAAAACACAAATATTATACCTTGTTTATACCAGAGATACAAGTATGTAATTTAATCACGTGTACATATAGACCTGAGTTACAAGCCATATCTGGTGATGGCAAAACCACATTTAAGTAGTTAAACAAAAACAAATAAACTGAATGGATTTCTAGATAGTTAAGTAAGAGAATATTAGTTGCTAAACTAGATGATTATATGCATACAGCAAGTAAGTAACAGGATATAGGGGCATCTATTACACTAGGTACAAAAAACATAAAGTGGTATATATGGGAATATACAGAAAACAGCAACATTCTTCAATTATTTCTTAAATTTTCCCCCTTTTTCCTCCCCTCCCTCTTTGTCACAAGGTGGTACTTGTCATTAATGAGCAACAAAGTTTGTAGTGGAGTTTACTATAGATAGTAGTATTCCCATGCACTAGAAATTACAGTATGCTGTTAACTAACATAGGCACACTAGACAGATGTTATGCTACTAAACACAGTTTGCCATGGTAGTTACTGGGATGTATGGTAACAAATTAGACACGTCAACATCCTGACATGCCCAGCTTCATAGCAGTTTCCTGACAGATTATGCTCACTCCAAAATAAAAAGAGCATCATCTCTGGCTTTTTGAATAGGAATCAGAGAATGAAATTATGCCCAGGATGAATTGAATCTTTCCTTATTTGCTTGTATAAGCCTTTTTGTTCAAACTTCAGACTATGTGAAAACTATCATGCCATGGTCACAACTATTGCTTAATGTAAACTCCTTTAAAATCTATCTGAGTGACTCGCAGAATCAGCAAAGTGTCATAGTCATAGTATTGGACTAATACTCATTTGTTCAGCAGTTGTACTAAATTTAATAAAATTGTCTATGTTTATAGCTAGATTGTTTCACTGTAATATTTCATGTCTGATTCTGTAGTTATAAACACATATAAGAGACAATTAGAGACTGAATTCAGTGTCTAGGAAGTTGAATGCACAGAACAATGGCTAATAGACAGATGCCCCAATTGTACAACTTGGCTTTACAGCATATAATTTTCCCTATAATTATGAATCTAGTATTGCCTTTTGTAATTTTTACAGCTATATAAAAAGGAGGTATAGTCCCTAATATGTCAGCATGTTAAGTCCTAATTAAGATTAATCTGTGTAGTTTTGCTGGTTTCAGCTCTGTCATTTAATGGGTCTGTGAGCCTACAAAGAATGTATATTTTACCACAAGAACTGTATCGAAAGAATTATATGCTATAAAATCAGCACTGAACTCACTAACAAAGCTGCTCAAAGTTACTCCATTAAATGAATGCACAACAAAAGAAAAGCTAAGCCCCCATCCAAAGAGACAAAGCCCACCAAGACACAGGAAGTCCCAGCTCAGCATCAAACAAACACCCAATACATAGTGCCATCAGTGCTACAAATAAAAAACTATAGGTAACCATCAAGGAACTGGAAGTTGGGACAGATGGCCCTGTAAACAGGCAAGACAAGGTGCAATAACCAATAGAGAACAGGATTACCATAAGGGCTGAATGTATTGGATTGTATTTCCAACAAAGGAACTGGAGGATACTGTCAAAACCCTCACCAAAGCAAAGAATTCCTTGTGCTCACAGAATCTATAACAAAAGCATAATTGACAATTCAATAAGACATTCTATCACACAATGCCAGAAATACAATGATCGAGAAGCAACTCTGAAACTTACAAGCAATCAAGGCAATGAGATGAATCTTGTGAGGCACACAGTGAGAAAAACCCAGGACCACAGTCTACAATCACTCCCAAAATGCAAATGAATGGTGCTGTACAAAGGCAGCTCCAGGAAATGGTCCACAAAGTCAATCCCCACTCTTCAGTCTCCCCAGCTGCCATGAAATGTCCAATGCAAACATCCCATGTACTCTGCAAAAGGCAGGCAGACCCTCGAAAATCTCCATGACAACTACCAAGCCATCATACACTGAAACTACCCACAGGACCAAAAAACATACTCCCAGAGGAAAGAAACGAGACAGACCGACATCAGACCCCACCCATAAACAAGAAAGAGTTTTCACTTTATCTAGGCTATGTATTAAATTCAACTGTGCACCCCAGACTACACAGAAAGCAAAATATTCATGTAGGGATTATGACTTATAAGAAATGGCTGCCTAGATGATGATCTTCTCAATGCTTCACTTTCAAATCTATCCTGGAGTCGTCTAACACAGTATAGTGCCATAATGGAGATGGGAGGGACCTGTACAGGGTGACAGGGTAACGGGGGGAAATGGACATAAATTAGCATAAGATGGCAGATGGATGACAAAATGAGAGTGAAAAAGTATATAAAATGTAATAAACCAAAAAGACTGCTGTAAACTAACAATGAACAGAGCCAGGCATACAGGAAACTCAAGTTCCAAGCAAGAACTCAAGAAATAAGGCTGTTCAAATGATTCAGGTAGCAAGCACAAAAAGTCCAAATATATATAAAAACATATAAAATCTCCTTTATTGCAGTCGACAAAAGGTAAGCGCTTTCACTATCTAGCTTCATCAGACCATAGAACAACTACTGACACAGCCACTATTTAAACTAAACAAAGAGAACATAGCAGCCAATCATCAAATCACATCAATCAAATCATTAATTATACAATCAAACAATGAAACAGTTCAGAATCAGGCACAGAATAAAACAAAAAGAACATAAGAAACTATTGAATTATGTGGAGTAAATATATATGCATATATAAAAAATCTGTCATACAAAAGAACAAGAATGAACTTCTATACAAAAAAGGACAGCATGAACTAAAAATAAAAATGATGCACAAATAAAAATGCACATAAATATATACAAATAAAAAAATATATATATATAATATATATATAAAGTATATAGATATGTACCTAAGTCTGTATGAACTGAGCACACAAGGAGGTAGATGTAAGACAGATATAAACATATTCACTTGTGTAACCTGCTTTTCTTCAGAACTAGCCTAATAGAGGCCCTTTCATTCAGTCCCCTGCCCGGTCAGCATGGAGCATGATAATCCAACAGGCCTCTAAATTCTGTATGTGTACACACATCACCTTCCCTAATACTAGGGTTAACGGTCTCAACAACTCTGAACCTAAAAGTATGTGATGTCCCAGATTCTAGGACGTGCTTAGAGAGTGCATTATGCAGGGAACCCTTCCTAATGTGATAGAGATGCTCCCTCATCCTATCACGTAGGACCCTGTTGGTTTTACCAACATAGAAGGAGTGGCAGATGGTACATTCAGCCAAGTATATCACATGGGGGGGGTCATACAGTCTGCAGAAGTGTGAAAGACAAATTCTTTGCATAGATCAGGATGAAAAAAGGATTCATCAGTATTAATATAAGTACAAAAACTGCAATTACCACAGGGTAAGGTAAGGCCAGGACTCAACGGCAGATTACTATGGTTCCTATCATAGCACAGGAGTCTTTTCATGTTCTTACAATTCCTGAACCGAAAAGTGGGTGTATCACCCACAATCCTACGTATATCATCATCCACTAGTAAAATAGCCCAAAACTGACATCAAAACTCTGCCCAACCAGTCGAACAATGTACCGCTCAGCCACAACAGACATAAAATATCAGCCCCACCCTCTGCCAGTTAAGAAAAGGGCTCCACTGACACTGCACTCTCCACATTGGAAACCTGTATGTGTAAAAGCAGCTCAGTGCAAGTGGAGACGAGAACTGTCCAATCAACTTCACATAGCGCCCACATGACTTATTCACCACAGAACTGCTTTACATTTTGTGACTTCAGCAGTGGAGAATGTATAAACTACAACTGCAGATGGAAGATAGCAGTAATATAACTCTTCCTGAAGCAATAATATTGCGTTGGAAGAAATGAGCATGGGCTATGCACAGCAAGGCCAGCAAGCTTCATGAGATTTTGAATTCTCAACTGCTAAAATGGACAAGAGAAAGAGATACAGAGAAAGGGGGGAGGGGGGACGTCAATTTTTAAAAGTAAAGTGAAAATGGAGCCAAACAAGAAAATCATCACATCAAACTAAAACAGCTCTGACTCAGGCAGAGCATATAATAAGATGTGCAAGACAAAGCAAACATAAAAAAATGAAAAATAAATAAAAACAAATAAATCAGATATTCTTACACATAAACTTCTCAATCAATCAAGCCAGAAACCGTCCAGACCACAACGACCTGATATCAAAAATCTCAACTACATTATATTTCCAAATCCAATAACATATTACAAAAAGCACCCTTCCTCAATGACACATTTCACAACCCTTGGAAACAAAAAAGCAAACAACACTTAACCATAAATAGCAGACTGTACAAAAGAAAGCAAAGTAACATTAAGAAGAAAATTAAAAGAATTAACATGTATAGAATTAAATAAAAAAAAACAGTCTAGACACACAACTTACACCAACTATCACGAGTAAAGAGTATCAAAGAAAAAAATAACATAGAAATACAGAACCCACTTATATCCAATTTTATGTGTACTTCAATAAAACTTATATAGGAAGTAAAAGAATAGTAAAATATATAAACAAAAACATGAAAGAGAAAGGAGAAAGAAAATAAAGAGAAGTTTCTCAGAATTGTAGTGGAATACTTAATATAATCTAACACCGGTGGAAAAAAATACCTTGAATTTGACAGATAGGTAAATAAAATATTATGTAATGGAAACAACCATAAATGAGATGTAAAAGTTATTATAACTGTAAGTGCATATCATCTTTTCCAGGAAATTTTTTGCTTCTTTAGCATCCGATCAACTGTTCTTCTCTGGATATCTTTCAGGAGTAGAAGATATCCAGTCCATGTCTTCATTTTTAAAGAAAGAGTGCTTCTTCAATAAATTCTGGAACCAGATGAAAGCTGAAGTCTTATTTTTGAAGGAAAGACTAGTTGAGCTTTAATATTGTTCCATTTAAGAAGCTTAATTAACGGCCAAGTTTTTTTCCTGAGCTCCATAGTCTTAGATGAATAATCACTGTGAAATCTGATGGCTGATTGGCCAAATTTAACTGGGGATTTTGACCATTCAGGCTTCAGAACTAATTCTTTATCCAAGCTTGATAAAAATTTAAGAAAAATATATCTGTGTTTAGTAGATGTACCTGGAAGTGCTGCTTTCCCAAACGATCTGTGTGCTCTTTCTATGCCATAAGAAAAACCTTCTTGTAAATTAAGCACTTTAGGGATACACATTGTTAGAAAAGAAACCATGTCATCTCCCTCTGACTTTTCTGGCAGACCAAACATTCTTAGGTTATTCCTTCTGTCTCTGTTTTCTAAATCAACCAGTTTTTTCAGCAGCCGTGAATTGCATTTTTAGTGTTTCAGTTTGAATTTCATTCTCTTTAAGTCTATTGTCCATATCAGATAGAGCATATTCAAGATGTGAAACTTTTGATTGAAGCTGTTGAAATAAATCTTTAAAAATGTTGGTTTGCTTAAGGCTGTTTTCTTTAACTTTTTGAAGATTTTGCAATCTATTTTAATAGAAAGGTCTTGAAAAGCTGCTGTCACTTGTTGTAGTTCTTTTTTAATAGCAGATGATTCTGAGTGGTTGTTCTTAGAGTTGTTCATCTTCTTAGTATGTAAGAAAAAAATCCCTTGTATAGTTTGACAGGAAATTAAAAAAACTCCAAACTTTAGAATATGGTAGATTAAGTATTTAGAGAAGAATATAAAACATTTAAATAACTTTGTAATTTTTGCTGTCAGAAATTATGAATTACTGCAGAGCTCTGAAAAGCACTGTTAATACTGAGGCATGTTGGCTCTGCCTCTTACCTCTTACCCTTTTCAAGTATAGTTATTCTTAATTAGAAAGAAATGATGCTTAAAGAATAAATAAAAAGTATTTTCTGGAAGGTCAGTTCTTGCACACGCCAAAACCTTAAAAAAGACATCTGCACATAGAGGTTAATGATGGAAGGAGAACAGTAAAAAGTATACATTATTTTATAAAGTAAGCTTTGTGATTCAGGCATTATAGTGCAACTAGAAATTACCAAGAGTTGCAAAATTAAAGCAGGCACAGAAAGATGCCAAAACAGCTTGGCTAAACAGCCTGTCAATTCAATTTGTCCAACATATTCCTACTAAGTGTCTGTTCTACATAGACCGGCAAAAAGCAAAAGAGAAGACAGTGAAATGGAAATGCAATTTACCCACAACCTCCATAAGTGATATTGAAGTTTGGCTTTGGAGTTTGGCTTAGTAGATTGAGCAGCAAACAACCTTTCAGCATTACAACTAAAAGAGACAAGTGGATATAATGCATTGCCAATTTGAGTAAACAAATGGGAAGTGGATGAGGGAAATGAGTATAATGCATTGTCAATGTAAGTAAACAAATGGAAGTGGATGAATGAGATGAGTATAATGCATTGCCAATTTAATTAAACAAATGGGAAGTGGAGGAGTGGAATGAGTATAATGTGTTGCCACTTTAAGTAAACAAATGGAGAGTGAATGAGTGAGAGGAGTGGGGCTGAACTTGAAGGTTGCAAAGAAGGATGGTAACCAGAGCAGGGGAAGTAAGCATAGGCTTTCATTCCTTATTATAACTATTCCTTCACAGAGACAGTCATTGGGTCCTGGATTAGGTTTCCTGATACAGTGTACAATGCAAGTTATATGTTCCAATAGGTTCAAATGTTATTACTAGGCACTTAACCTGGGTAGATCTTTTGTATGTTAGCAACAGCAATACTCACTGTATGTTACTCCTTTCCATAAGGGTTTGTGGTGGCAAACCAAGAATGTATTTGTGATTTCCCTTCCATTCATCTGAATGGTATTTAAAGAGGATTACAAAACTATTTTGTTTAATATGGAGGAGATGTCTATTCCAGAAGAAGGGGATTCTTTGGGAGAGACATCTGTCTTGCTAAGCAGGTTCTGTTTATGATGAGATGAAAGTTTTGTTCTCTAGTAATGATGTTTGAGGTGTTGCATTTGATGAAACTTCAGGAGACCACACAGGACAGGGTCATTTGGGGTACTGTGCATGAGTCTGTATAAATTTAAAGGTAGAGAGTTTTAAAGCATGCTGCATAAGTCTAGTACTAAGCTGTTGATTTTCTTAGCGAGAAAGTGTTGAAGTCCTTCAGGTTAGATCATGTGTTTGATCACGTATATGCCAAAATTATGGGTCTAATAATGGATGATTAGAGAGGCTTGATATTGTCTTTGGACCTTCAAGATATACCTTTGGTAATCGGCTGGTTTAGGTAGAAGATTCTGATAAAGGTTGAAACATGGTAGTTGAAGGAAAGTACCCAGGCCACTAATAACTGCATCGATTTTAAGGGGGATGTCTTCTTTGTGTTAGATACTGGTGTGCCTGTGCTTTTCAAAGGACACAACACTACACCATCTTGCATTTAGCTTTAGACCATGGTTCTGGCATCATATGTTTGTACACAATAGACCCCCATGTAGGATCCAGGAGTCCTTAGGAAAGTTCATCAAAGCTCCATGTTTGCAAATAGGACATCAGAAAAAAAATAGATACCAAACAGCAGTAGCTACAGTATGAGACAGCACTAGTAATAAGGCATTTAGTGGACAGGATGCCCTTAATCTTGATTTGATGGACTGCCTGTTACCCAGTTTGCTATCCACTGGGTTTCATATGAGCTTAAATCTTTGATTAGCTTGACTACAATGGCCAATTGTGGGATTGTTTCAAAGGCCTCAGCCAGGTCAAGGCATGCTGTGTGCACCATTGTGTATCCTGTGGAAAGTTACAGTTCACTAGGTTAAACAGACAGGATCTGCTCTTTATAAATCCAAACTGGTTTGATTTGAGGGATTTTAAAATGCCAATATCTTTGTTTATGAAGTCTATAATGATGCATTCCATTGTCATACAGACAAGGCTGTTAAAGTTTATCAGACTGTAGTTAGCTGATTCAGTGGTGGTGCCACTCTTATGGAATGGGATGACCTCACCATCTTTCTACCTCTCTGGCACAAAGCCATTTGAGAGGCCAATGCTGAACAGATTCAGGAGAACCGTTCTGTCAGGCAATGTTTTATACTGAAAAAGAAACTCCACAGTACATTGACAGGCCCCACTGACTTGGTGTTTTTGTCACTGAAAGGGCCTTTAAAAACTTGTTTAGAAGATATTTCTGGGGGTGGGGAATGCGCAACATATCATATTGTGGGAGCTATGGATCATCTGAAGAAGTCCTGAAGAAAGAAATGAGATGACATTCTTCATATTGCATGTTAAGCACTCTCAACTAGAAGTCTTTTTACAAGGCATGTGGTTGTGTAATGCTCACTGATTTTTCACACACACACACACACACACACACACACACACACACACACACACACACACACACACACACACACACACACACACACATACAGACACACACACACAGACACACACACACACACACACACACACACACACACACACACACACACACACACTGGATTTCAATAAAAAACACTGAATTATGACCATAATCCACAAACATTTTTATAATCTGTCTACATTTAGAGTTAGAAACTTGATTTTAATTGGAGGAACAGTTCTCTGCAATCCCTATTTTAAGGTGGTATTGCTATCGAAAACTACAGAAAGTTCATAACGATTTAATAGCATTTCTAAAGGATAACACAAAAACAAATTGACTATACCAAAAAAAAAAAAAACAAAAAAAAACAAAGCAATGCTGTTCTGGACTTAACAACATCAACTGCCCTAGATCACAGCTGTCACATGGAATAACATATAGCATTCCACTACCCTTGGCCAGTAAGACGACACCTCCAGCTCATGCCTTTCCTTACCAAAAAACAACTCCTCACTGCTACACAACATGGTTTCCATCCTGGCTATAGCACAACAACTGCTCTTCTCTCTTTCCTTGACATAGTAAACCACACCCGTGACTCAGGAGAACTTGTATCCACAGTCCTCCTTGATCTCTCCAAGGCTTTTGACACAGTCTCCTATACCCACCTCCTAAACCACCTCTCTAACCTTAATCTCCCTCAAAATACCCTTACCAGGTTCAACAGCTACCTCTCTGACAGATCTCAGGCCATGAAATGGAAAACTGGCATGTCATCCTTCCTTCCTACCCCGACCGGGGTACCCCAGGGATCCATACTCGGCCCAATGCTCTTTAATATATTTATTAATAATTTCCATGCAGTTGTTCCTAACACTAAGATTGTACAGTACTCAGATGACCCAACAGTAGTCTGCTCTGCTTCTAACCTTCCCGACCTCCAAACAAAAACCCAAACTGCCTTCTCATCTACTGAGAACTGGATGCTTCAAAATCACCTCTCTCTAAATGCCAACAAATCTAAAATTCTACTATTCTCTCCCTCAAAATCCCTCCATCTTGACAAAACCTCTTTCAATATTATCAGCCATACCAACTCCACTATAGACATTGTTCCTTTTGCTAAACTCCTTGGGGTTACTATTGATGAACATCTAAAATTTGACACTCACATTCAGCTAAATATTAAGAAAACACATCAAAAACTTGACATGCATACTGAAACTCCCTCTTTCTATCCCCTACTACAAGACAGACACTCGCCATTACCTACTTACTACCGTCACTATTGTACGGCGCTCCCCTACTAACCAACCTATCTTCTTCCATTTCTTCCGGACTGGAAATCTGTTACAATAAAATCTCAAAATTTGCCACCAAATCTAAATACTCCACCCACCATTGCATTTCTCCCTACCTGCTGAATTGGCTAGAGCTGCCCAACTACCTTGACTACCTCCAACTCACTACAGCCCACAAGCTAATCTTTAAACCTACTAAATGCCTAGCTCTAACAAACATCCTACCACCATACAGCCCACACAGAACTCTAAGATCTGCCCACCAAAATCTAATTACTGCTGGTCAGCTTCTCCTATCCTTTTCCTTAGCCAAAAAGTGGAATTCTCTCCCTCCTTCTCTAAGAACCTCTGAAAACTTTGAACAATTTAAAACCCAGCTCCATTCCTACCTCTCCTATAATTGGAAATGCAATTGTACTCTACCTACCTAACCTTCTTATTACATGAATGCACTTATTGTACTTAATGTACTTTCCACCTTATTCTCCCCTTTCCTGGGATTAATTTATTTACTGCCATCTTACAAATGTTAGTTTGTATACCATTCACTGATGATTTTCATCCTCTGTACAACTTAAGCCCTGTACTACTACTTCTTCTATAATCTGTCATTATGTAAGTATGTAATGTATATTCATCTATTTTGCTGTTATACTTTGCTTAGTTCTACTATATAATATTACATTTGCTTAATTGTACTATTTTTACTATGTAATATGGAGCTTTTCTCCCCGGGCCTCCACTGAAAACGGGCTCCTTGAGCCCAGTGGACCTCCCCGGTCATCAAACTGAAAATAAATAAATAAAAACAGTGTTTTGTTCTCTAAAAGATCACGTGACTATTCTCTACAATGTAAGGTCCCTCCCAGCACATAACTCTAGCATAAATCTACCTTGCTCAAGATAACACTCCACCAAGTATGCCCTCTCTATACTTGCACCTAAAATGTGGTCTTCCATGCCCCTTCATTTAAAAGCTTCTCTGTTCCTATCAAAGCCAAAAGATCACTTACACAAACAGGCCAAATAAAACTACTTGCATAATAATGCAGCCACTTAAGCCTTCCTCCATTCTAGCATAACACATTACTACTTCTTTCTACACCGTAATTGTGATCCCAGTAGTCTAATTCTTGCTGTCTAACAAAACTCTGTTTCTCTCTCAATTTCCATAAGATTTTCACCCCCGCCATCTCATTCCCCTTCCTTCACAAATTATGTGTATTGTATGTAGTAAACCTACAATCTTTCAGTTCAGCCAAACATTATATTTATACTCTTTGCTTGTTAAGTCGAAGTGTGGGAAGCACCAAGCTGGACACACCAGGGTTGTAACAACAACAACAAAAAAAAAAATGCTTTATTCAGATAAACTTTATTTAACTGCTTTCATTTGACTAATACATTATTTTATGTTACAACCCTAGTGTGTCAAACTTGGTGTTTCTCACACTTCAACTTGGTTATCTGATTTATTAAATTTGCCAAAGTGAACATCATTCAATTTGTTGGGTTGTTGCAGAATACTATTGTTATACTGCATTTCTTCTTTTCTTTTCATAATAAGTTTTATTCTTCACATTCTATTGTGTTTGTTATTGCCCTGGTCTAAATAAGGACATATAGATCAATATTCTATCCCATTCAGCAATTTAAATTAAAATTAATAAATGCGTAAACAGGAAGGAGATTAATCAGCTAGTAAAATAACAGCTTTGTATTTCTCCTGGGGTGATTAGGATTTTGCCCAGGATGCAGTCATGATCCTTTCTCTCATAAATAAGCAAACTCAAATACATAGCAGAACAAGTTTTTTTTTTTTAATCAACATCAGCACCTCTTGTAGACTTTATAAATAAAATAAATTAATTGAGTTAAATTAAAGAAGTCATTTCTTTTTTTTTTTTTTCAAAACAGGTTTATTGTTTTAACATATAAGAGAAATATCATAACAATTTTATACAAGTAATTAAAAATAGGTATTATTATAATATTCAACAAAACAACTAAAGTATTTACAAAGACATCCACTACAATCAGATCAATTAATTAAACTAAAATACCATGCTATTGAAATTAAAATTTTTTTAACAAATTTTGTAAATTATCCCATACAATAAAATAAGATGTTTTTCTATTTGTTCTAGTCCTAATTGTGTTTATTTCCATATGGCACACTATATTCATAACATTTTAAATTCATTGAACGAAGGAGGTGTATCTGAAATCCAATTTCTAGTTATTATTTTCCTAGCCACTGCTAGAATAGACCATAACAAGGGAAGCTTAACCTTTTAACACTTTGAGGTACAGGTGTGTTGAATAATATAAGAGATTTAGAAATAATGAAATTATCTGTAAAAAGAGCCTGCAAAAATTCATTAATTGACTTCCAGTATTCTTTCAATTTTATACAGTCATAAAACATATGAGCCCAGTCAGCATTAATTTCTACATTACATCTCTTACATAGATTATCTTTATTATGTATTTTATTCATCATCAAAGTTGTATAAAAAGATCTATGTAAAAATTTCCATGTATAAAGTCTCCAGACAATGGAAGACGTAGTTCTATAAGCAGATTCCAATATATATTGTTTATCTTGTTGATTTGGTGGGTCCCCATTAATAGAAGTGAAATAATTCCAGTATGAATCTACACTGTAAAAAGTTTCTTGTCTGATAACTTTATGTATGTATGAAAGTTTACCTTTATCAGAAACTTTATGTTGTAAATTTAATATCAAGTAATCAATCAGTGTTGGAATAGATTCTTTAACAATTATAGACATTCCCCGGGATTCATGAACCTTGCGCCAGGCGCCAGCATAGCGTTGGCGTTATAAAGCCAAATATGGCCACCGAGCGATTCAGGTATGAAGCAATCCCACGTGCACTACCGGCGTGCGCCGGACCTGCGCTGCCCCCGGCGTAGGTATGCTAATCACACTGTGTGCGGTATTGCACCATGCAAATGAAGGCAAATAGCGATTCACGAAGTGGGGCATGCGTAAGCGTAAGAGACGCGGCAATGTAAACCAAAAAAAAACGGTTTACATTTACCCAAACATGACCAAGGAGTAACGGAAGGCTGTCAACGTCAGGTATCATACAGGTGCAATATGCCAAAGGCGAAAGGCACCGAGAATGTCCAAAGAAAACATGCACAAACTGTAAATAATGACAAAATGTCATGCGTAGAAACCACAGCAGAACCCCCGGATATGTGTACAGAAGGTGCAAAGCAATGAAATAATATGACAATGTCCTAAAAGAGCTGTATAATACACATCAGCTGTACAGCCACCACACACCATAGTATGTATGGAAAGCCTCAACCCCAGCGCAAGGGTTGTCAAGGAGTGGTGGCAGTGTTCGGCGTCGTAACCATGTATTAGCAGTCAATGCCATGCAAATGAGGCAGATAATAGTGAATCGCAAAGCTGGCGCCGGTGTAAGGATGGAGCAAACGGTGCAGCGGTACTACACTGAGGAGTGGCCTACACGAGATACATGTCAATCGCAGAGGGGTGTGCCACTGTAGGAGGAAGCATATTGGAGGCCAGCAAACCTGGGCTGTACAATGCACATCACAGCAGCAGGACCAGCGTGTGAGGAAATAGATGCGCTGAGAGTACATAATGCGCGCACAGATGCATGTGCACGAGGATGACTATGTTCCCCAACCCAGTCATGTGACGGCCTCCCCGTCAACAACCACGGATATAGGAAGGTAATGTGGAGAATATGAGGAAATGCGGAAGCAGTGTAATTGGAGCCGTAATGAGCAATCAACACCAATCAATCCAGGAAGGGCAAGCGGCAGCCGACAACTCTGTATGCAGACTCCTGCATAACGGGAAAGGGAGGCATATGAATGCAAAGATAGTAGGGATGTAGTAGAAATACAAAGAACAAAGAACCGAAATAGCACAGCCAAGTACAGAGGTAGCATAACTGCGGTTGCAGATAAAATGCATCATATGCCATGTGCCTGCAGGATGCAGTAATGTAAGATGCAAAGCTAAGCCAATGTAGGCAACTGTAATGTAACACTAAAGGCAATACCGTTGCAGTTGCAACCGTAAAACACCGAAAATAATCCATGGATACGGCTGCACAGACACACCCAATGACATCACCGGGTATACAGCACAACAGTATAAAGTGTGAATGCACACAACACACAGCGATTTCCCAAACACCGCACCATAGGGTGTAAACACATGGGGAACTTTTAATATGTATATGGTGGGTGCCGCCGTGGCCGTGATGCATAGGTATGTGGCAGAGACAGACGGAGTTGCGGAGGACGGTGCCGACAACTACCGTAGGCCTCACAGGAGAAGGAGAGTGTTCAGACCAAGGGTGACCTACCAGGGGCTGCAAGACCTGGAGATAGTAGAGCGCTACAGGGTGGACAGGGACACGTTACAGCAAATAGTGGAGCTGTGCCGGCCATGCCTGAGAACAAGAGACAACAGAAAGGAGCCCATCCCAGTGGACACAAAGGTATGTGTGAGCTTGCGAATACTGGCTACAGGTACCTTTCAATGGCCAACCGGGGATATAATGGGTATCTCACAGGCATCAGCATCTAGGGTACTACACCAGTTCCTGGATGCCATGTTACGACATGCCCATGAGTATATAAACTTCCCCAGATCTCAGGAGGAGTTGGCTAGCAATATGCGCCGCTTCCACCGTGTGGCACAATACCCGGAGGTACTGGGTGCGATCGACTGTACGCACATAGAAATCAAGTCACCGCCCGGGGAGCAGGGTAGACGCTACATAAACCGCAAGGGATACCCTCCATCAATTGCCAGGTCGTGTGCAATCGCGCAGGGCATTATCATGGATGTGTGTGCTGGCAGCCCTGGAAGCTTCCACGACTCCCATATCTGGCATGCCTCACAGCTGTATCAGGTATTCGCCAGGGGACATCACACAAGGTCACCTTGTGGGGGATGCTGGCTATGCACTGGAGCCGTGGCTGATGACACCCATCAGAAATGCACACACACACATGCAAGAATGCCATAATGAGGCACACGCACAAACCAGAATAATCATAGAGCGTGTGTTTGGGATGTTGAAATCACGGTTCCGGTGCTTGGATACATCCGGTGGAGCCTTGCAGTACTCTCCAGGCACATGTGCCCACATATTCATAGTATGTTGTATGCTACACAATATGATTCTGCGGAAACAGCTGCTGCAGGGACATAATGGTGTAGGGCCACCAAGCCCGCCACAACTGCCAAGGCAAGCACAGGCACAGGGCGCTCAGCGCCATGAACACGCTGTGCCAGCCCCAGTAAGTAGACGGAGGCGCCCAATATGCCCACGCCTGGCAAAGAGGGAACGCATAGCACATACTTTGACAGTGTAGGCCCCATGGACTGACACCTCCTTACCTGCACACACAGTGAAATGAACGCCACACAAACATGTCCGCCCGTAATGTGTACCGTATGGCCGGACCTATGTGTGACTCCAACAAAGGCACCGCCCAAACACTGCACACCCAATAGCCAGCAGAGCATGGAACGCCAACACCTCACCGCACGCCGGTTCTACAGCACACGGCATAGCCGTATGCTGCCACTATCGCCGCAAGTCGACCACATACACAGATACGGAAATAGATATCAGTACACATGTAGAAATATATGTACGCATACACAGATATAAAGTACAACAGGTTAATATGGAACCCAGGGATGCAAGTTCACAGATAAGTAAGACGCGAAATCTCCACATAGTAAACATAGTGACCGACAACCCGATCATCCGGGAGGGTGGGCAGAGCAGGTAACGCCAGCCATGGAAATGTCAACCTGCATCAATACATATCCACATGTCGGGATGATCACCAGTCCACGGTACAGTAACGGGATATGTGCGTGTCATATCCATAGGATATGAGTGCGGAGATACATGCCGCTGCCGGCGATGCGGCCAATGTAGGTATTGTGTGCAACCGTCGGTGCGAAAGCGGCAAGCATACCAGTGAAGTGTACGTCATTATGAGGAACGTACCTCATTTGGGGTCTAAAACAGTTCATATTCCTCGCAGTTCCTCAAAGTTCCACATTGAAAATGTCTGTCAAACATCCATTGTTAGGAATGTATTTAAATGACATCCTGGTAAATAGAAATTAATCATAGTAATTCATTAAAGGTTCTTCATTGTAAGTAAATCAGCATATTTTAACCATCCTATGTCCTACTTAGCTGAAGTTGTTACTATGCCATTAGTATGTGTTCCACATTATGCCCATTTGTTCCACATTACTAATGTGTGTGTTCCTCATTTTGGAAATAGAAGGTTGAGAGCCATGGCGGCAATATGTGTATGTGTGAGG
The DNA here is from genome assembly GCF_019279795.1 of Protopterus annectens. NCBI lineage: Eukaryota > Metazoa > Chordata > Ceratodontiformes > Protopteridae > Protopterus > Protopterus annectens. The sequence goes on from NC_056737.1 coordinate 97,222,284, forward strand.
TGAGGTTGTCGTGTGTTCCGCTGTGTGTGTGTAATGTGTGTGCCACTGTAAAATGTGTATGTAGGTGACATGTCACAGGCGGAGTGTAATAACATGCGTAGGCA